>NC_090265.1:463446266-463749391 GCF_040414725.1 Anabrus simplex | reverse complement strand
CGTTCCACTAACTAATTTTACGGTTTTTTGGAGACGCCAAGGTTTCGAAATTTAGTCCCGCAGGAGTTCTTTTACGTGTCAGTAAACCAACCGACACGAGGCTGACGTATTTGCGCACATTCAAATACCACCGGACTGAGCCAGGAGTGAACCTGCCAAGTTGGGGTCAGAAGGTCAGCGCCTCCTGAGTGTAAGTAATATATGTACCGAATTTGGTTGAATCAGTCCCGTGGTTTAGGAGGAGATGTGTCACAAACGCACATACATTATCCCAGGTGGCTCGCGAGCGCCGTATTTTCCCGCATGCACAAATGATGAATGGGATATCTAGCAACTGATTTTCACAGGGGCACTACTGCTAGCAGGCAGGTTACGTCAGAATATGAAGAGATAACAACAGGACGGTCGCTCGCAGCATGTTACTCAGCACTACCGGTCTAATGCACCCCTTGCATTAGTAAATCTCGTTTTCCACCGCAAAGTTCCAGGCTGGTGTATGGCACAGCCGCTCTATATTTGCTGTCTGCATATCGGCAATGGCTAGAGTGTTCAGCAGCAACGAATACACAGACAATATTTTAATCTGCACAACCAGGTCGGAATGCAGCCTAAGCTCCAAACAGACGTCTGCCTTCTACACACGTATTTCGTCGAACAGTATTAGTTTTTGTTTCATACAAACAACTCTTTTATAGAGTGCAATGTCTACACGTGTATAAATTAATTTATTAAATTTTCTTTTCTGCATCTTTTGCGTAGTTACAAACAGTAGTGGCGATTGGGGGGGGGGGCGTGCGGGGACAGTTGCCCCTTCACCACTTTGTGGAGGAAAAATTGCATACTTATTCCAATTTAGCCAGTTGGAACTAGGAATTATTAAAAAGAGCTATTTGTACAAGCCTTATTGCCTTATCTGCTAATTCTTTCCTTTATTTTCTCTATTTGTTAACATATTATCGGCGGAAATACGCACAAAATGCTGTTCGTCGCGGCTAAACAATTTCTATATCGCTACGGCAAGTAGTGGAAACTTTGCATGTGCTGTGAGGAAGGGTAGAAGAGGTACATATTTTTTGCCAAAGTCGTGGACACTGAGGTATAATACGCCCGCTTGCCGCTCGCATTCTTCAGTCTGGCAGTCTCTTTAGTGTCTGTTAGTTTTTTATTGTGTATTCAAATACTCAGTGATTTTTAATATTGTATTAGGTCTATAATGCCGAACTTCTATTTAATTGTACCGGGCGTGCTGGCCGTGGGGTTAGGGGTGCACAGCTGTGAGCTTGCACCCGGGAGATAGTGGTTTCGAATCCCACTGTCGATAGCCCTGAAAATGCTTTTCTGTGGTTTCCCATTTTCACACCAATTGTTAAATATATATAACTTATATATGATTGTAATTTCAAAGGGAGATAATACCAACTTTATCTTCACTGGACTAAATTCCTTCTTTTGTGTTATGTTACTTATTATGTAAATCTATTTAACCTGCCCCGTGGTTTATTTGTAATAATAGTTTTTTTTATATATTGATTCAGTTCTGTACAATAAAATTTCTACCAGGTCTCACAAACAAACCACGGTAGGCTACCGATTGTGAAGCGTGACTATCGAATGAAAACATTCGGTTATAAAGTAGTAATATACGTTTTTTACTGCGGTAGTACTAGCAACTAGTAATAAGTCATTTGCTCGTAACTACCGAAATGTCGATTGTTGAATTATACTACCGATTTTTATAGCGTGTTTCTTTTGTTGCTAGTGATATAAGCGGGAATATTGAGACTAGTAACAAACGTTACAATATGTTCGAGTGAAGTGATTGGAAACTGAAATGCGTTGGTCTATAAAATAAGATAAAGTGTCCCGATTAAAGTAACTGTGGTGATTATGTTTCGTTTCAAATAAAATGCATTTGTCCCTAACCACAAGTTAATGAATGTAAGATCACGTGTTCATAAAATAACAAATGTTAGGTAATTTCAGATGAAGGTCAGGTTTACACCTTATTGTAATGACACTGAGGCTCGTTTTCGTTTTGAAAGCAACTGCATTGTACTCCTGTACTGACTTGCTAGGCCTAACGTACTAGAGGATTTTCTTTCAGGGTGGTCTCCCTTAGCCTTTGGCAGTTCCCTGCCTCACTGCAAGGCAGCAGCTGATGAATTTATGTGTTTTTTCCCACACAAAGGTCTCATCCAACCTTCTAAGGGAAAACTCCTCTGCTCGCAGCTATTGGTTTTCCCTTAGTTTGCCTGGTTTGGTATCGGCCGTCAGACCCTCGGCCAGACAGTCGCAGGTAGTACCGTCTACTGTCGCATACGTTGCATACGATAGCAGAATATATACTGACCTGACATGTAAGTTGAAGTTGAAGTAGGACACCAATTCAGTTATTTAGGAAGTGTAATGGCTATACTAGACTTAACTAAAGTTGGCGTCTGACAGGTAAGGTTGGAGGGAGGAGCATTGCACGTGCCATTTCACGATGTTGCCACATTCCAGCATTCCTTTCTACAAGCTCTTATCCCTCGCTTCCGGCTCACTTGTTCCCTCCTTCATTCTGACCGCTGTGATCAGTTGTGGACTACCTGGCCAGGCGGTGTCGTCCCATTTGCGATCACTCTTATACAAACAATCAGGTTCTTATCAGTGACAGTGACAGGTTTGGCAACTCCCAGCAAGACGAGCTGCCCTGAAGTTTTATCTCCATGGCAACCGCAGTCGCCCCACCCTCGTTTCCATGGCAACCACACAGCCACTCCCTTTATCCCGCCTCGGCAGGCAGTAAACGGACCTCCTTCTAAGAAATGTCAGACGCCAACTCTTATTATTAGCAGTATAGTAATAACAGAGCTGAGATAGAAATAACAAACAGAGTAACCAAAGGCTCTAACTTTTACATTATCATTAGACGCCTACTATGGGATGAGAACGTCCCACAAAGAGCAAAAATGACCCTGTACAGGTCATATTTCATTCCCATCCTTACATATTCTCTGGAAACCTGCACACTAACATCAAGGGATTGTAGTAGGATTCAAGCCTGTGAAATGAAATTTCTTAGAACTGCCCTCCAAAAGACCCGACTTGATCATGTGAAAAATGATGAGATCCGATCTAACCTAGGTCTAAATGAATCGATGGAGGAAAGACTTAGGTCATCTAGACTTAAATGGTTTGGGCATGTTAAACGAATGAATAGCACAAGGTTACCATGTGCTTATTTGGAAAAGAGGTAGAAGACCAGCTGGAAGACCAAGAAGAAGATGGATGGACCAACTGAGGGAAGACGTGGAGAGAAGAGGATGGAATTGGGAATCTGTCTTGAACAACGAAATGTTTTTGAATAGGCAACTTTGGAAGACGCTCGTTTTCAAACACCCTACCTGGCTCGCTGGAAGGGCAAACCGATGATGATGATGATGATGTAATGACACTACATATTAAAGTAATTTGAATACAGTAAACTAAACTAAATGAAAAGGCAACAAATTTTCCTAGGACAAAGTAATAGTGCACATATTAATTTTAAAATAATTCCATTAATTTAAGGTTAATGTTCAATATTAGAGGTTCATGGTTAGTATAGGGAAAGAGATTATAAATATTATAACATAATTATCTATTGATAAAGTGCACAATAATAAAATTACATTTATCATTATACAACATTCAGTCAGGTATCTATTCATTTATAATAAATGACTCTAATAATAATAATAATAATAATAATAATAATAATAATAATAATAATAATAATAATAATAATAATAATAATAATAATAATAATAATGTTTGTCCAACCCTTGTCCCGTTTCCCTACGGGGTCGGGTATGAGGTGAGATGAATTTGTCGTGGCGGTTTTTTTTAATGACCGGATGCCCTTCCTGACGTCAACCTCATCAGAGGAGTTAATGAGAGATGAAATGAATGACGTGATATATGATAGTAGGGAGAGGGTGAAACCCGGTGCCGGCACATAGCCTACTCCTGTCGAATAGCACCAAGGGGTCTGCTCAAGGCTTAACGTCCCCATCCGACGGACGAATCACCATCAACAGCGTCATATGCCCTCACTCCATATGAGCACTGCGGAGAGGTTTTGGAATTTAATCCAGGCTTTTGGCACGCAATCTAGTGATTAGAAATTGTATACCACCACCTCCCCTACCCTGCCGGCCAACATTCTGATGGTGAAAATTTTTTCGACCAACGGGACTCGAACCGGCTAACCTCGGTGTTAGACCGTTTTAGACTTCAGCGCCTTAACGATCATGGCCACCAGGCGGGCTAATAATAATAATAATAATAATAATAATAATAATAATAATAATAATAATAATAATAATAATGGCGTATGGCCTGCGGAGAGGCCTGGTACAGGTCTTTTTCTAGTAGACGGCCTATTAGGCGACCTGCATGTCTGTGAAGATGAGGGCCCTACCTAGGATGATTTCTAATGTTGAATACACACCCAGCCCCCGAGCCATCGGAATTAACCAATTAAGGTTAAAATCCCCGACCCGACCGGGAATCGAACCCGGGACCCTCTGAAACGAAGGCCAGTACGCTGACCATTCAGCCAACGAATCGGACATAAATGACGCTAACTTCACTCCATAACGATAGAGGAGGTCGATTTCAGCGCTGACTAGTGGAAACAATTGGAATTTGCGATCCAAATGAAAAACCGAATGCAAATGGAAACAGTCGGTTGTAACGGTAGATGACGACTATGAAATAATTCGCAAGTTTTCATTCGATAGTCCCATCACTAGCAGGGGGTCAACTTCAGGGAGTCGCTGTGAGTGTGCTTAACGGTAAGGCCGCTATTAGCCGTGGGCGACCACTAGTTGCCAGTGGATTTAAGTACCGGGCGATCAGTGGCGCAACTTGTGAATACTTGCTCGGTTCATACCGGGGAATAGCCAGTTGAGAGAATGGCGTCCTACGAAGAACTTCTTCTTCTTGAGCATCTATTAAAAAGGATAAACCGAAGGGTTAGGAAAGTGCGGAAACATCCTATATTTGTTTCTCGGCTGACTAGAGGATTATATTATACATTGTTTGACGATCTAAATGGGGATGACAGTAAATTTTTCAATTACCTGCGCATATCAAAGTCGTCATTTTGCGAACTGCTTGGCCACATAAAAGAAGAAATAACGGGAAACGACATACGACTAAACAAGTGTTTCCCAGTTGAGCTGTAATTCACTAATAGAGCCATATAATGGATCAATTGTATTTGTAAATGTAAACGATTATTGAATTTATATGGGCATTATATACTGTATTTCCATATAAGAGTAGTAAACGTTTTATAATACTCACACACCGGGCGAGTTGGCTGTGCGGTTGGGAGCGCGGAGCTGTGAGCTTGCATCCGGAAGATAGTGGGTTGGAATCCCAGAGTCGGCAGCCCTGAAGATGGTTTTCCGTGGTTTCCCATTTTCACACCAGGCAAATTCTGGGACTGTACCTTAATAAAGGCCACGGCCGCTTCCTTCCAACTCTTGACCCTTTCCTATCCCCTCGTCCCCATAAGACCTATTTGTGTCGGTGCGACGTAAAGCCTCTAGCAAAAAAAAAATATAATACCTCAAGTTCTTTAAAATGCTGTTCCAAGAATTCAGTGTTTTTATTTTGTCAGTGTAGGCCTAAGCTTCAGGTCTGGAATCCCAAGTGACCGGTTTTCATTCTAAGTCAAAAATGGTCTTCATTATTTATTTGATTTTCAAATTATTTTGCCATCTCCTTCATTTGCTGTTGTAGTTTATTTGATGTCTCCATCTTCAATAAATAAACTATCCCAATAAGTAAAATATTCACTCTGCCACAGCACGATACCAAACAAGGTAATGAAGAAAGATAATGGTTAGGTGGATTGCTGATTCAATTGCTTGCGTTCCATCGTCCGCATTACGTCAAGCTGGTGTGAGAACACGAACTTGATTGACGTTTCCGTATGCGCGGGGAGGTACATCCGGCGACTAGTTGCGCCACTAGTCGCCCACGGCTAATAGGCCACATTTACTGCAATGCCCCGTCACGCAGTTGAGCAACTAAAAGTCGCCAGAGCAGTCGCCGGCTCAGATGACGGCCGGCAACTAGTTGCTCAGTTGCGCCACTAGTCGCCCGCGGCTAATAGGCTCCATTTGATCCAATGGTCCGTGACTCGCCAGAGCAACTAGTTGCGCCACTAGTCGCCCACGGCTAATAGCGGCCTAACGTGTTCGTGCCTCGCAGTGTAAAATTATTGGTGCATTAGGAAGTATTCGGAGTGTAGCTTATCTCGAATCGTAGTCTTAGGTTTGAATATTTTTGTTATTATAGTTGTACTATATTCCATGGCCATGTCTAAACAGAAGGACAACAAGTATACGCAGAAGTTTAGGAAAGAATGGCTACACCACGAATCGCTAAAACAGTGGCTAATTGAGGTGCCTGCTGATTCCGGTAGCTTCAATGCACGGTGCAAGTACTGTCAGTGCACTGTGAAGCCTATACTGTCGGATTTGCTTGTCCATTCCATTCTCCGCTCAACCTTTTGCATCCGAGCGACAAATGAAGTTATCATTTAACGTTATCAGACACAGTAACGAATGCGCGGCAGCTGAAGCAGCACCAGCCTTATTCAGTGTAAATCACTGCGCGATAAGATTTGTGGATCACCTTTCTGATCTCACAAAAAAGTATTTTAACCCTTTTAGGACCGGGTATATTCACGGAGGGCGTGCCTAAGAAGACCAGCTGTTTAGCATTTGGTATGGCGAAAAAGACTAAGGCGTTCGAGGCATATTTTTACATTTCCTTTCAGAAACCTGTAACTTAGTCTGTTATAAATGTTTCTTTACGATTCTTTTTTCAAAATGTTTAGAAAACGACCCTTTTTCTTATGAGATGTAACCGGAGGCGGTTTGAACCAAATTAATATTTTAAAATCAAGAATATTCTTTTAAATGTTGAAATGAAGTATCTATAGCTTCTAAATTAAGCAAAATGTATTCATGGCAAATGTATCATTTACGTTCCATACTTCATTATCCGTATTATCACAATTTTTTTGGAGTTCGGATTGAAATTAATTAACAAAATATTGTTATTGTCAACTTGATCTGAAGTCTAAAGTAACTAGCACAGCAGTAAGCACACATTGTTTGCCTACACTTTGTAGACACAAAGCCGAAACCTCGAATAACACCAATACACACCTACAAATATAACACACTGAAAATGACCCAATAACGTTTTAAAATATTTCCAGTTGTTTTCCACACTTACAAAAACATATTTACAAATATGTTTCGCAGTGCATACACCATGGCATCCTTCTTGGCATTTGGTACACACCGTTCTTCAGCTGGTCCCATAAGAGTTAAAGATTAATAATAATAATAATAATAATAATAATAATAATAATAATAATAATAATAATAATAATAACTTTATGCCGTGCCCAGCCAGCTTTCGTGGGGGTCTGGCACCGAATTGAGTAAGCGCTAGACATAACTCCTCGGAAGACACTGGGGTGGGGGGCCTCAACCCCGACACGGCGCGTCCCATATGGCTGATAGGGGATGCTCCTGTAGATATGCAGGACAGGTGTGAATAAGGCCAAGCCAAATAAGCACCCGCGGATCAACTGAGGCAAAAAGGACTGCAGTCAACGGTCTCGACGGCGGAAGAGGATATTTCCCAACAGCTGAGAGAGCGGAAGAACTGGCTCTTCGGCTTACAACCGAAGTTCTAACCACGGACTCCTAAGTAATCGTAAACGATAATTTAGCCGGAAGACACCAAGAGGCACCTCTCGATCTTAACCATCGAGTTGTAACCTTGTGATCATACCAGTATGATCACCCCCTGCATGTATCTTCAACTTGCAACATTGGCATGATGGATAACACGTTATCACAGCAACTACCCCAGGCTCTGGACACACCTAGTCCGGTTTCTCCCGATCATCGGATTCTGGGGGATCGGGAGCATCATGCAGAGAAGAGTCGGAGCTTCTCAAAATCTCTTCGTCCCAAGAAAAAGACCTTCTTAGGTACAATTAATGTCAACACCCTACTGAAAACAGGCAAGCTTAAACAGCTAACGGACACCCTGGATAAGTTCGATATTCAAATCATAGCACTCCAGGAAACGCGCTACCAGGATGAAAACCATTTTGACTCTGAAGAGTACAGGATATTTAAGGGTAAACCTGCCATAAGAATCCATGGGAACTTAACACAACTTGGAACAGCTTTTGCGGTACGAAAAAATATCATCAGTTCTGTACTTGACTTTACATCCCCATCTGAAAGAATCTCAGTACTTACTGTGAAATCTGGCAATAAAGCTTACTCCTTGGTCAATGCCCACGCTCCCACAAACACTGACAATAAGAAAAACCCAGGGAAAGTGGAAGCCTTCTGGGAACTCTTAGAAGAAACCACTAGCAAGATTCCAAAGCACCACGTGAAAATCTTAGTAGGTGATTTTAATGCACAGGTTGGCAGAGAGAGGAAACACAAATGGATTGTTGGTCATCACTCGGCACATTGGAGAACGAACAAGAATGGAGAACGTCTTATAGACTTCTGTAAAACATTTGTCTTAAAACTAATGTCTACGCATTTTGCGAGACCCCCACATAAGAAGAAAACGTGGAAATCACCAAACCCGTTATTGGGCGAATTCCAGATCGATCACGTCGCAATCTCCAGAAAGAATATGTGTGAGATCCAAAATGTTAGAGTACGGAAGGGATTTGTCGACTCGGACCACTACCTAACACAAATCAAAGTGAGATTCCAACCCAACAGATGCAGACCTAAACACAAAAGATCTCTAAGAGTTGATCCAGAATGTCTTCGACAGAACGCCACGACCTTTCTACAAGACATACGAGAGCAGGACCCCAAGGACTGGCCAGGCCTTCGTAAAACACTTCAGACATCAGCCATGAAATTAGGGCAGCCTCCAAGGAAACGCAAACATAGGTGGTGGAACACGACCTGTGATAAAGCCATTGATGAACGGATGAAAGCATGGAATCAGTGGAATGGACATCAAACAACTAAGAGATGGGAGACCTTCCTAAAAGTTCAGAAAATCTCCTCAAAAATAATCCGCAGGGAGAAACGAGCCTATGACAAAAATAGACTCATGGAAATCGAACAAGATTTCCTTAGAAACAACTCCAGGAATTTCTACAAGACCTTCCGTGAGAATTTATCTAGCTATCAACCACCATCTTTATGTTTCCGTCGAGCAAATGGAACATTAGAAACGAACACCAAAGAGAACTGCACTATTCTAGCTGACTACTTCCGAGACCTCCTCAATTGTGATCCTCCAAAGGAAAGACTGAACTTTGAAAAGCCCATGCCCAACCCCGATTCACAGCCACCGACAATACAGGAAACAGCAGAGATTATACGATCGCTTAAAAATAATAAAGCTCCTGGAGAGGACGGCATCACTGCGGAGATGTGTAAACTTGGAGATGATCTTGTAAGCAAAATTCATGCAATCCTAGTAGAAATATGGGAAACGGAAATGATTCCACAGGATTGGAAGTGTGCATTAATACACCCATTGCACAAGAAAGGTGACAAGGCAGATCCAAACAACTATAGAGGCATATCTCTACTGCCAATCGCATACAAAATCCTTTCCAAAGCTCTCTTGAACCGGTTAGAAAAACAGACAGATCATCTGATTGGCGAGTACCAAGCGGGTTTCAGGAAAGGTCGATCATGTGCAGAACAAATATGGAACTTGAAGACGATATTAAGGATTCGCCGAAGTGCCAGCACGATCGTCACCTTTGTGGATTTTAAGAAGGCGTATGACTCTGTGGACAGACAGACAGTATTTGATACCCTAGAAGAACTCAGAGTGGACAAGAAGACCAGAGCACTTATCCAGCAGACCCTCACAAGTACGACCTCTAAAGTGAAATTCCTTGGAGAAATCTCTGAGCCTTTTGAAATATGTACGGGCGTTCGTCAAGGTGACAGCATCTCCCCTATTCTGTTTAACTTAGTTCTAGACAAAGCTATTAGAGAGTGGGAAAAGGATATCAAGGGTGTGAACATCGGAAATTTGGGAAGCAAGGTCAATGTGAAATGTTTAGCATTTGCTGATGATCTCGCAATCATTACTAAGACCAAGGATGAAACAAGGTATGCCATACAGAGACTACATAATATAGCATCAAAGGCAGGCCTCCAGATATCCTACGAGAAAACCAAGTACATGGAAAATCTACGTCAAAATAGCAAAAGAACTCCGCTAGAGATGGAAAACGGCACAATTTCACAGGTGCCCTCCTTCAAATACCTTGGAGAAATTATACTACCATCAGGATTAGACAGTAGTGCCAATGTAGAAAGAAACACCAAACTACATAAGGCATACAGACTGACGTGGAATTACTACAACAAAAGAGTCATATCGCGTAATGCAAAATTACGACACTACAAGACAGTTGTATTGCCCGAAGCTTTATATGCCTCAGAAACCATATGCTTAGGTGGTCACTCTAAAATTACAGAAATTGAAAAGCAGGAGCGGAAAATTCTCAGGAAAATTTATGGTCCTACGAGAGAAAATGGAATGTGGATTAAGAGGAAAACAGCGGACCTCTACTCCTTCACCGACAGGTTTACTGATGCTGTACGGAAAAGGCGCCTTAATTTCTATGGCCATATCTACAGAATGAACAGCGACAGACTAACTAAAAGATTATTCAAAGTAATCAACTCAAAGAAGGTCAAAATAAAATGGCTAGAAGAAACTAAGGCGGACCTCCAAGAAATAAATATTACAGACGACATCATGGAAAATCGTGGAGCTTTTAGAACCAAAGTAGCTAATCATAAATTTAGGGAGAAACCAAAAAAGACAACTGGTAGGAAGTGGTCGACAGAACGCAAGATGCAACACAGTGCATTCATGAAGAGATTTTGGGAGGATAAGAAGGCACAAACCATCAAACCAACTAACAAGTTCAAACGCGCTCTATGAATGGGCATAACGAAGGAAGAAGAAGAAGAAAGAATAACTTTATGACGTTAGGCGGCAACTAACCTAGGGCACTGTCCGGCTCCATGGCTAAATGGTTAGCGTGCTAGCCTTTGGTCGCAGGGGTTCTGGGTTCGATTCCCGCCAGCGTCGGTAATGTTAACCATCATTGATTAATTTCGCTGGCACGGGGGCTGGGTGTATGTGTCGTCTTCATCATCATTTCATCCTCATCATGATGCACAGGTCGCCTAAGGGAGTCAAATCGAAGGACCTGCACCTGGCGAGCCGAACATGTTCTCGGACACTCCCGGCACTAAAAGCTATACGCCATTTCATTTCCACCTAGTGCACTGTTCTCAGTTTTATCCTTTGTTTGTTTGTTTGCTAATTTACGGTATCTCCTTTCCAAGTGGATAATTATTTTGAATGTTGCTTTCCATTTCGAGTGATACAGCCATCGCCTTTGTAAATAATGGGTGTTTCTCGTAAACGTATGACAAGTTGCGATTTGTAGGCAGAACTCGACAAGAACTCTGACGATGACTTGTTAGATGATTTATCAGATTTCTGGGAAGGAGATATCGTAAATAAGGAAACAAACAAACAAACAAACAAACAAAGATGAAACTGAGAAGAGTGCACTAAGTTACTTGCCGCCACACGTGGTTTATGTTGAAACGGCAACAGCAGACTGCACAGCTCGGCGATAAGGTTAGCGCGGGCTGCCGAGCGCGAGGTGGCGCTCTTCATTAAATGTGCTGCACTGTACTACTTGTTGGAGTTTATTTCCTGCTTTTGTCCGGCTCCATGGCTAAATGTTTTAATAATAATAATGTTATTTGCTTTACGTCCCACTAACTACTCTTTAAGGTCTTCGGAGACGCCGAGGTCCCGGAATTTAGTCCCGCTTGCCAGTACGTGCTAGTAAATCTACCGACACGAGGCTGTCGTATTTGAGCACCTTCAAATACGACCGGACTGAGCCAGGATCGAACCTGCCAAGTTGGGGTTAGAAGGCCAGCGCCTTAACCGTCTGATGCACTCAGCCCGGCGGCTAAATGTTTAGCGTGCTGGCCTTTGGTCGCAGGGGTTCCGGGTTCGATTCCCGGCAGAGTCGCTAATTTTAACCATCATTGGTTAATTTCTCTGGCATGGGGGCTAGATGTATGTGTTGTCTTCATCATCATTTCATCCTCATCATGACGCGCAGGTCGCCTAAGGGCATCAAATCAAAAGACCTGCACGTGGCGTGTCGAACTTGTCCTTGGACACTCCCGGCACCGCCATTTCATTTTTCATTTCGTGCTTTAACTCTCATACTCAATCAAACTTTTATCTAACAGTCCCAAAAGATCTTCAAGACACTTAATATAGCATCATATTATTCATGTGTTAAATGATTTTGCACCGAGCTCGATAGCTGCAATCGCTTAAGTGCGGTCAGTATCCAGTAATCGGGAGATAGTGGGTTCCATACCCACTGTCGGCAGTCCTGAAGATGGTTCTCCATGGTTTCCCATTTTCACACCAGGCAAATGCTGGGGCTGTACCTTAATTAAGGCCACGGCCGCTTCCTTCCAATTCCTAGACCTTTCCTATCACATCGTCGCCATAAGACATATCTGTGTCGTTGCGACGTAAAGCAAAAAAAAAAAAAAATAGATTTTGCCTACAGATATAGTTTTATTCCATTGACGAAATATCATCAACTGATCCTTTTAGCCAGTGTGACCATTGACGACCTGCTCTTCCTCGCAAGCACTGTTGCTGACGATATATAGTCAGCTGGTCCTATAAGGGTTAAGGGAGCGGAACACACGTCGAGTTTGCGTTTACATCGAACAATGTACAGTGGTATTATAAAGAATACCCTTTCCCCTCGCTTTAAGGACGTAGGCCTACTAAAATCTGACATTGGTTGCAGGCTTTCAGTGTTCTTTTAGATTAATCCCCTGACATAAGTGTGTGAACACAGCTAACCGTGTGTAAAGTTTTTTTTCTTTTTTTTTTGAAGAAACAAAGCCGCATTATTTCCACTTTCCTGGGTATAGTAGAACTTGAACAGGGCTGAAGTGTGTGCTTTCGGATTTAGGATTAGACATCCAGAAAATGCGAGAAATTGGAACTTTTTTTCTGCTAGTGGCTTTACGTCGCACCGACACAGATTGGTCTTATGGGGATGATGGGATAGGAAAGGGCGAGGAGTTGGAAGGAAGCGGTCGTGGCCTTAATTAAGGTACAGCCCCAGCATTTGCCTGATGTGAAAATGGGAAACCACGGAAAACCATCTTCAGGGCTGCCGACAGTGGGATTTGAACCGACTATCTCCCGGATGCAAGCCCACAGCCGTGCACCCCTAACCGCACGGCCAACTCGCCCGGTGGGATTTAGAACCGACAATGCATCAGTTATGGTAGGCGTCAATAACGGCGTGCGTAAAATACTGAAAGAAGAAGTAAGTCATCTTGTTTTGATCCCGTGCGTCTGTCGCTCTGTGCAGAATGTATTCGAGTACTGTTTTTCTGTGGAGATCCAATGTTTCACTCTCGTATAATATTTCACGTTTGATCACAGTGTTGTAACGTCGAATTTTAGTGAAGAATGAGAGTCATTTTTGTTCTAAATGTTTTGCGTTCTCTTAATTTTCTGTATGCGAACCTCGAGGGCTTTTCCTTCTTTTCTTGTTGGTACTACAATTTCTCCAAGATATCGGAACTCGGTTAATTTTTCGATTGTGTCAAATTTCGTGTTCAAATCCTGGAGGCTGCAGTGGTTGCACATGACCTTGGTTTTTGAGAAGGACATTTGTAGGCTGAATTTTTCTGAGCATTCCTTGAGGGTTTCGATCTGGCTGATTCCCTGTTGTTCGTTTGTTGCGAGGATCGCGAGATCATCTGCGAAAGCGAGACAGGAGATTTTCACATGTTTTCCTGTCATAGTTAATGCTTGCCAATTTCCTTGAGCTTTTAGAGCTTGTTCCCATTCTCTCATGATTTTGTCCAGGGCTATGTTAAAGAGTAGTGGGGAAAGTCCACCTCCTTGTCGGACACCAGTTTTTATCTGAAAAATGTCAGATATATTTCCCATGAATTTTACTTGGGAGATTGTGTTGGTGAGAGTTAGTCTGATGATTGTTTGAGTCTTGTTGTCCAGTCCGTCTTCACTCCGTGTTTGGTTCATTATTTTACATCGTTATGCCCTAGTTAGGAGCTCGATTCAACCAGATTAGTTGCCGCGTTTTCCTTCTTCTCCTCCCAAAATTTCTTCATCCTCTCGCTGAGCTTCTTCCTTCATTCTTCGGTCCAAGTAATAGTGGCTCTGGTGTTGGGTTTGTCTTCAAACTAGTGATTGTCGATTTTGGTTTTGAATTTACATCTGTCCTGTATAATGTCTTCTGAGATGTTGATTTCCTGGAGAATTGTTTATATTTCACGAAGCCAGCTGTTCTTGGTTTTAGATGAAAGGGCCAGGTTTAGAATTCTTTCAGTTAGTCTGTTACTGTTCATTTTGATAATGTGTAGACTACATAAAATTTCAGTCGTCTTTTTCAAAAAGTATGAGATAACTTTTCAGAATGACAATATATTTCCTGGGATATTTTTTCTCCGCATTCCCTCTATACAAACTGGGCCGAAACTTTTTCTCAAAATTTCCCTCTCCTGTTTCTCTATATCTTTGGTTAGAGACCCGCCACCAATGATTAAGGTTTCTGAAGCATATAATGCTTCAGGTTTGATTACTGTGTTATAGTGTTTAAGTTTTGCTTTCCGATATTTTTATTTTTTTATTGTACCTGTTCCAAGTGGTCCTGTAAGCTTTCTGTAACTTGGAATTTTTTTCTTTATTTGCTTCGCGGTTTAAACCAGAGGGCTGAATAATTTCTCCCATATATCTGAATTGGTTCACATGAAAGATTTTGCTGCATTTATTTATCATAGGTTGTACATCTAAATATCGTGAAGCTCCTTTCATGTATTGAGTTTTCCCATACGAGATTTGAAGTCCCGTTTTGATGGTAAATCCATGTAATTTTTCAATGGAATGAATCGCTTCTTGCCTCTTATTGGGAAGGATTGGTATTTCAATTATTATTATTATTATTATTATTATTATTATTATTATTATTATTATTATTATTATTATTATTATTATACCAGAGGTACACCAACTCCGTATATTCAAACTAAGCGCCTTTTAGAGGGCCATCTATAATATGAACAGTGAAACCTCTAATGGAAGAAGTTTGAACGTTTATCGTTAGATGTCTACTGTCGATTTAGGTGCTCTCTCTGGTGGGAAGTTGAACGATGAATTTACTAGGAAATTTGTAATTTTGAGGTTTTTAGCACTGAAGTGTTGTAAATTCTTCTCTGTGGTCTTAGGTTATTAGCACTGCTATTCCTTCCTTCCTTCTTCTAAATGTTCGACCAACTAGGAATTTTGGATATTTATTGTATTATCCAATGAGATTTGGGGTGTGTTCAGGGCTTCGACCCAGAGAATTCTGGAACCTTCCTCTCCGCTATAAGAGCTGGGACCTTTTGGTCCATGTTGTCTGTCGATCGCTCCAGTCCAGCAGTAGAGTGTATTCATAGAGGAGGCAGAGGACGCGCCTTGCCCATTTCCGTAAGGACCTCCAGCTCAAGGTAATGGCGGACATTTTGTAATCATGTAATAGTCTCAGAAGGCTAGTTTGAGGGGAAGATTTCAAATTCTTTCGTAATGTAATCTTAAATGTGATTGTTCAAACAAGTCTAAAGACCTTAGGGTAACTGAGGGAATAAAGAGTATAAACTCTCTTGTATTCCCCTTCAACTTGGTATTGTGTTGACTATGTTTTCGTAAGCTTTAACATTTTCCTTTTATAATATTTAATCTTTTTCTCCATCTAGTCACCGCCGTAGTATAGGCTTAGCATCTGTAACTTCGGGCCATAAGCCAACATTGGTTCTTAAATATTTTCAAGTATATGGCAAGGAGTAAAAGAGTTCGCCTCCTAACATTTTCATTTCAGGCCAATAACTTTAACCTTTTCTTTTTTGCTAAGGCCAGGTAGAATTGGCACTTACCGTCCCCGTTAACTCCTCTTATTCTGTTTCCTATTTAATGTAATGTAGACTGTCGAGCATGCCTTTGCTGGCAGGACCTAGTGTTTACAGTGCTCTATGTCTTCTGGTATAGGCTAGAGCAATTTTGTTACTTTCATAGATCTGTCTCTGTCTTATCCTTGGCTTTGACAATATGTAAGTGACTGAGGTATGAGCGATGCTAGTAATCCAATCCTTATGCAGCCAGTCCCTGCTATGAATGGTGTGTTAATGTTGCTCATAGGATCGGTTGATGTATGCATTTCAGTGGGCTAGGCAGACTGATATGTAATAGCAACTCTGGCTCGGTGAGGAAAGCAACGAAAAACTACCTCACTCCTCATTTCCCTAGTACGCCTCTTCAGTGATGCCTAGGCCATCTATGACAGCTGATGACAGAGCTGTTGAGGATCCCACCAGCGGAATCGCTGACGGACTGAACATACATACAGACTGTCGAGCGAGTAAGACAGTTCAAACTGGTTGTTGTTTACCTAATGTAAAAGTTGAATTGTGCCCTTGAGAGGCTTGGATCTTGTAAAGTTTGACGAGTAATCTCCTAGAGAGTAATTACATGGAGCAAAGACGCTCTTTCTTATGTTGTAAGTATTGGAGTCCGGTCTCCTTTCTTGTAATTGATTGGAGCAGTAGTGCTCTTGGTGATTCTGAATAGTTTGAGCTATCAAACTCACCTCTTTGTACCTGATTATTTGGAAAAGAAAAAACAAGGAAGGAAATAAAATTTCAAATTTTAGAGTTTTAAATTAAATGTTGATCTTTTCTCTATCACCCATTCATGTCTGCACCTTCTTACACTTCTGTAAACTACGGTATCCCCATAACAAGTGGTAGCAGAGCGTGGTTGAATGGGTCTGGTTAAAGCACCTTTTCACGGCTGTTCATAAAAATTGAAACCGAACTCTAAAAAAAATTTTCCGTTTCTGGAATTTTCTAAATTTGGTCAGTTTCTCTTACACTATACCTGGTCCTAGGGAATTCCTTGCACCGTGGTATCTGCGCAAGAAGGAATTAATTTACGAACTTTTATTTAGAAAGGTCCAGTCTGGTGGCACGGTTGCTACAGACACTGCTAGACTTAAAGAATTGTTAGATTTTCCCTCTGTGTTCCAGTGTATGGGGAAAAGGAAATTGATGAGGCTCTGTCCACCATTACCGCTAATGTCACCGATCTTGCCTCTGTTGTAAGTTTTTTGAAGTAGGTGAACCTTCTGGAAATCAACTTAAGCGTGTTCAAGCCAGGTTGTTCCATTTTTACAATAGGGCTAGGGACTTATTGTCTCTGAAATTGAAGGACGATCATGGTAGTATACGTAATACTCTAATTGAACACATTTCTGAGTTGTCAGGTAAGGTCAATCAATTGTTGTCTGGAGCCGCTGGGGCTAGGGTGACTATCCTCCTCCAGTAAATGTACAAACGGAAGAGTCTTCTGAAAGTAGGCAACCTGTTGACCCCCAACAAGAAACTTCTGTCCTATCTGAACAAGGAATTATTCATCCACAACAACTTCCACCTTTCATCATCAGTATTGCCGCTTTTGAACCCCCTCAACCTCCAATGCCGCCTCCTATTATTTCACCAGGTTTCAGTAGCTTGCCCCACCCCTTAGACATGTTGCCTAAGGGCATCTCAAAATTTTCAGTAAAATCAACTAACGATGTGATCACCTTACGAAGGCTTCTGGTATAATTTCAGGATCATGTTTTAGGTAATGTCACACATATTGTAATCATGTAATAGTCTCAGAAAGCTATTTTGAGGGGAAGGTTTCAAATTCTTTCGTCTAAAGACCTTAGGGTAACTTAGGGAATAAAGAATGTAAACGCTCTTGTATTCCCCTTCAACCTGGTATTGTGGTGACTATGTTTTCGTAAACTTTAAAATTTTCAATACTGTGTTGGCGTCCCGTCCGATAAAATCATAAAGGCAATAGCTGATAGAAGCTTTATAGAATACTTCCATGCCCATCTCTTAGCCAATTACATTCCAGCAAGAGCTATGTCCTCGTTGATACAAAAGTACTATTTCCAAGTCCAAAGGTTGGACGAGAATTTAGCTGACTTTATTAAAGACATAAAGTTTTATACGAGGGTGTTCGCCCTTCATTACTCGGAAGGTCAAATGGTACAGACCATCGTCGAAGGGATTTCTCCAACTTACAGGTCTTATTTAAGTTTCGCTTCTCGACCTTAAACATTCTCTGAACATGAGGCTATGGCAGTGTCAGCGGAGGGAGTTAGGTATGCTGACACCTTACGAGTCGCTAGGGAGCCTCCTCTGTCATCTTATAGTTCATGGCCACCACTTCACCGAACCTTATCTCCGCGCAAGTGTTATGCGTGCGGATTGGCAGAACATCTTCGAAATAAGTGTCCCTTTGTAAAAACTAGTGGAACTAGGAATGGAGCAGGGCCATCCCAGGGATGTTTTAAGTGCGGGTTGTTCTCACATCTTGCCAAAAAATGTACGTCACCTAACAGCACACATTCCTGTTCTACCTCTGGTGCTGCCTCTACTAACTTCGGCGATAGGAAGTGACTAGCGCAGCCGGCTGAGTCAACAAGTTCAGCTTCCCGTGGCTCAGCCCAGGTTAAGTCTGGCACCGAACTCTCTGATGAAGATACCATCTCTAATTTATCTTTTGAAGGCCCCAGGGAATGTCTTAAAATATTCTCTGAGACCCCTCGATTTGTGCCCTTTCTCAAAATTGAGATAAATAACGAACCAGTCACGGCTCTATTAGAGTCAGGAAGTGCTATCTCCATTATTTCTGAGGGGTGGTATTCTACATTGAATTTTGTTTGTAAATTTCCTGACATTTGTTTATCTTCTGTCAGATGTGTTTCGGCGAATTCTTCATCCTTAGAAATTTTAGGATTTATTCATGCTAAAGTACGATTTTATAAATTTACCTGGAAATTTAAGTTTTATGTTGCCAGATAGTTCGAGAGTAGTTTACATATTCCTCTTTTAAAATGTAATTCTGTTTCATCTTCGTCAATTTCGCCCACCCAGAGTGAGGTGTTGTTAGACCTTAGACATCTACCTGAGAATCAGGCTGAGAGTATTCGAAAGTTATGTCAGTCTTTTCCTCAATGTATTCTCGTAAACCCTTGGTGTTACTGACCTAATTGGATACAAGATTGAGGTAACTTGATTCAATAACTGTAAGGTTTCCTCCATAAGGCTACCTTCACCTAAGATGAAGGCTCTTAAGGAGATCATTGACCAAATGTTGAAGGACGGCATTATTCGACCTTCAAAGTCGGCGTATTCATCGCCCATTTTTCTTGTACCGAAACCCCAAGATGGTTTCGGGGCTGTAATTGATTACAAAGCTTTAAACCGTAAGGTCGTATTGCAATCTGTGCCCCTTCCTGATCTTCATTCACCGGGCGAGTTGGCCGTGCGGTTAGAGGCCCGTAGCTGTGAGGTCGCATCCGGGAGATAGTGGGTTCGATCCCCACTGTCGGCAGCCCTGAAGATGGTTTTTCGTGGTTTCCCATTTTTGCACCAGGCAAATGCTGGAGCTGTGCCTTGATTGAGCCTACGGCCGTTTCTTTCCCACTCCTTGCCATTTCCTACACATCGTCACCACAAGACCTATCTGTGTTGGTGCGACGTAAAGCAAATTGTAAAAATAAATGTTAACTAAGGGTGTATTTTCGCAGTTTAAAAACTTTAACATTATTTATTTTCGCACGTAATATTCACGTAATATTATACAGTATATTGGTCTGGACATTTTACATCGAAATGGGCACGTCTTACTCGTATCAGGTAT
The DNA here is from genome assembly GCF_040414725.1 of Anabrus simplex. NCBI lineage: Eukaryota > Metazoa > Arthropoda > Insecta > Orthoptera > Tettigoniidae > Anabrus > Anabrus simplex. The sequence continues at coordinate 463,729,474 of NC_090265.1, read as the reverse complement.
TCTTTATAACATTGTATTCTTGAATAAATACAAATAGACATCTAGACCTACTGACTCTTCATGAACACGTCACAAAATTTTGCTTCATTGGATACGCTTCTTATACAAAGGGTCAAGGAAAAAAATAGGTGTCAACTTATTGTCGTTATCGACTTAGCGATGATATACTGGGCATCGGACGATGATTAATTCAGTTTACACCGGGCGAGTTGGCCGTGCGGTTAGGGGCACGCGGTTGTTAGCTTGCATCCGGGTTCGAACCTCACTGTCGGCAGCCCTGAAGATGGTTTCCCGTGGTTTCCTATTTTCACACCAGGCAAATGCTGGGGCTGTACCTTAATTAAGGCCGCGGCCGCTTCCTTCCCAGTCCTAGGCCTTTTCTATCCCTTCGTCGCCATAAGACTTATCTGTGTCGGTGCGACGTAAAGCCACTAGCAAAAGATCAGTTTACTACATTTCGAACTTCAGTTATTCAAAGCATATGCTTTTGTGACTTTTTATATATCTAGTAATGTTTTGAAATAAAAATTTCTCTTTAAGGTCACAGTATGTATGTAGAAATATAACAGAAGTGATTGTGTGATTTTTGTGTCAAAGCTGAATTTTATATATTCCATCTCGAGACAGATTACTGAGTAGAAATCTTATGGGGAGCTTATCAACCAGTGCAACTGGAAATGTAAGTAGCTGCTTCAAGTTGAGTCTTAAACCTTTATTATTATTATTATTATTATTATTATTATTATTATTATTATTATTACTAATTAGGGTAAGGAATAGCGTTCTCTATTACAAAAGATAGAAGCTTGAGTTTCATTCTATAACAACAATGACGAGGAAGTAACTAACATGATCAGTTTTCGACTCCACGACTAAACAGACGCTGATGATAAAATAAGCATAATCTGCCATTTGCGAGTGAATAATCAGGGCAGTTGGTCCATGTGGTGTGTAGTGTGTGCGTTTCTCAGAACAGCAATTATCTCGGAATGCTGCACTTCCGGGCAAGATTATTAGCAGACTCTTATTTGGTTTTCCTAATACGCACAACCGGATTTTCCTTCTCGGTTTGCTGTTAGTGTTCCTGTGAGAAACAACGAAGTTGAACCTGAGCAGCAAATTCAATACTACAGTTACTATTATTTAAGGAAAATAAAATGTAAATGTATAATAATTTCTCGCTGGAATATGCATTTACATGTACTTCAAAGTCCGGTCACATTCTTTACGCAGGTGTGACTTAAAACAGTATCATTTCCTCATACCTTTAGCAATGCAAACATTTAGCATACCTACAAATCTATACTTCTTTCTTTTGCAAGTTTCTTAACGTCGCACCGATACAGATAGGTCTTATGGCGACGATGAGACCGGAAAGGGCTAGGAGTGGGAAGGAAGCGGCCGTGGCCTTAATTACGGCACCGCCGCAGCATTTGCCTGGTCTGAAAATTGGAAACCACGGAAAGCCATCTTCAGGGCTGCCGACAGTGGGGATCGAACCCACTATCTCCCGAATACTAGATACTTGCCACACTTAAACGATTGCAGCTATCGAGCTCGGTAATCTGTACTCTACTGATGATGTCACCATGGATATTTCTTCTACTGACCTAATTCGGATTTTGACATTGCTGCTAGTAGGATGACAAGTGGATAATGCCGCCCGTGCTGGAATGAGACAGGATGATGTCTGGGGAGTTTGTTAAAAGTTCGGGGAGAGACAGTCGCATCTTGATCGACAATGGACGGAACGCTAATTACGAAGTTCTGTGACCTGTATTTTTTTCACAGAATACAAACAACAGAGATATGACTTTCTATTTGAGAAGTGTAACATGCATTGACAGACCTTCGAATTGTGGCCGTCCAACATACCAGTAATAGTTGATGGACTCGAGCCTACCGGTCCTTTTGATACCATGGATGGCTTCTATTCAAGCTAATCCAGTCCAGTTTTAATTAGTTTGGCGAGTAGTAACCGTCAGTGCAGCTGTAGGGTGACGCACTTCAGTTTACCCGCTGCACTAGATAAATCGTTGTTTTGATGTCCTTGGAGTGACATAACACCTCATTTGTCTTATCAGAACAGACGGCTACAAGTCTAGCCTAATAATAATTATCTTGTGTGTGTGTTTAACATATGTTCGGCTGATAAGAACATGCCATCCACAGTAAGAACTGGCAGTCCAGGGTGGGGGGGGGGGGGGGTCGCCTCTAAATGAACTAATTTTATCCACTTTCACTGTATAAAGTTTAATAGATGGTATTGAAACAGGGTTGAGTGAGTTCGCAGTTACGATCAACAGTGTTTTGCGAGAAGGAAGTATGCACTCGGACTTTCGCCCGAGGACATCTTTACATTATTCTTTACTTAGTCCGACTTCGCTGTACGAGAATTTACGCAGGGTGGACTCGGAATCTTATTCGTAATAATGATAATCGGATGGTCTAAACTACCGTGTGCAAGCATTTAAATTTGGTGCCGTCTGGCGGCTTGCTCCGTTTTACTCTAGGCCCACTAGATGGCAGACTAAATCGAATCTCTCTTGGGCGTCTGTGGCTGAGTTTTAATATATTTTGTCGAGCAAACATCAAATGTGTCACCAGAGATTATTACATGCCACCATCGTACAACATGAAGTGTAGCATGGACTCTTTTACGCCCTTCAAAAATCCGACTACCTCTGCTGGGTTTGACCCGCTATCTTGTGATCCGGAGGCCAATGATGTACCACTGATCCATTCGTAAATTGCATGCAGTAGACATGAAAGTAGCGAGAATGATTGCTATTACAAAGAAGTGTGAACAATGGCAAGAAGGTACTCCGAAGGAGGAATAATAATAGTTTCGTGTGGCTATTTCTAGCCGGATGTAGCCCTTGTAAGGCAGACACACCAAGGAGGTTGGGCGGCACCTGCCATCTAAGGGTAACTGCGTGTTATTGCGGTGGAGGATACTGTTGTATGTGTTGTGTGAACTGAAGGGGATGTTGGGAACGGTACATATATCCAGTCCTCGAGCCAAGGAAATTAACCATTTAAGGTTAAAATATCCCACCCGGACGAGAATCGAATCCAGGGCCCTCTGGACCAAAAGGCACTGCGCAGACCATTCAGACAAAGAGTCGGACGGAAGGAGGAGACAAAGGCTAATTTTGGAATGAACTCGATGGATGAAGTTGTACGCATAAACCGGCTTCGCTGGTGAGGCGAGTGGAGGAGGATATGTAGGAAAATAATGGACTTGGCCTTGGAGGGTAAGAGAAGCAGAAGGAGACAAAGACGACGACGGCTCCACTCAGTTTTCGATAACTCAGTGATAAAAGGTGTGAAACTGAACGAGGTCATTAAGCAAGCTGCAAATAGAGGATTTTGGAAGCGCTTAGCTCATTCACAGATGTTTGCAGACTGCACGCTGAAAAGACATAACGGTATGTATGTATGTATGTATGTATGTATGTATGTATGTATGTATGTATGTATGTATGTATGTATACATGATGTTAGTAAAGGAGTGGAATCGGAGGTAAGGCTTTTTGCGGATGATGTTATTCTGTATAGAGTAATAAGTTACAAGATTGTGAGCAACTGCAACGTGACCTGGATAATGTTATGAGATGGACAGCAGGCAATGGTATGTTGAAAAACGGGGTTAAAAGTCAAGTTGTGAGTTTCACAAATAGGAAAAGTCATCTGACTTTTAATTACTGCGTTGATGGGGTGAAAGTTCCTTGTGGGGATCATTGTAAGTATCTAGGTGTTAATATAAGGAATGATCTTCATTGGGGTAATCACATAAATGGGATTGTAAATAATGGGTACAGATCTATGCACATGGTTATGAGGCTGTTTAGGGGTTTAGTAAGGATGTAAAGGAGAGGGCATATAAGTCTCTGGTAAGACCCCAACTAGAGTATGGTTCCAGTGTATGGGACCCTCACCAGGATTACCTGATTCAAGAACTGGAAAAAAATCCAAATAAAAGCAGCCCGATTGGTTCTGGGTGACTTCCAACCAAAGAGTAGCGTTACAAAAATGTTGCAAAGTTTGGGCTGGGAAGAATTCGGAGAAAGAAGACGAGCTGTTCGACTAAGTGGTATATTCCGAGCTGTCAGCGGAGAGATGGCGTGGAATGACATTAGTAGACGAATACATTTGAGTGGCATTTATAAAATTAGGAAAGATCACAATATAAAGATAAAGTTGGAATTCAAGAGGACAAACTGGGGTAAATATTCATTTATAGGAAGGGGAGTTAGGGATTGGAGTAACTTACCAAGGGAGATGTTCAATAAATTTCCAATTTCTTTGAAATCATTTAGCAAAAGGCTAGAAAAACAACAGATAGGGAATCTGCCACCTGGGTGACTGTCCTAAATGCAGATCAGTATTTATTGATTGATTGAGAAGTGGGAAACCACGGAAAACCACTTCCAGGATGGCTGAGGTGGAAATCGAACCCACCTCTACTTACTTGACCTCCCGAAGCTGAGTGGACCTCATTCCAGCCGTCCTACCACTTTTCGAATATCGTGGCCGAGCCGGAATCGAACCCGGTCCTCCGGGTGTGGCAGATAATCACGCTAACAATGTTATAATTTCCTCGCTTATAAATTAGATCTCTCTAAGTACAGCTTCTTCTCTGTCAAAATATTGATATTAACTTAACATAATACCGAAGGCAGGTACAAGCAAAATCTCACATTGTGATGTTTAAGAACTGTATCCTTTATTAAATTATCCTGTTACGTGTTCGAACAATAAACCATACTATGGTGATGTGAAGGCAAACATGTTTGCCTTACATTCCCTGCTCCAGAGCGTTTTGATGGTAGGTTTTCCCTGTGGCAAACACCAAATGTTGCCGTACAGCGCAGACAACATAGTACTATTATTATTAATTATCATGACTACGGTGTGTATGTAACAAATATAGCTAAATATATACAAACAAGTAGGCTAAACTTTCTCAAAATATGGTGTAAAATATGGACTAACTAGTACATAAGCTTATCTTCGACAGTCGAAATTACTACCTATAAAGTAAATGGAAATTCTAAGTGGAATTCTTATGAATAAAAGTGACACTTTCAAGGTTTTATACAGCATTTGAATGGAATCAAAGGATGCATTGTAGTTATTCCTTAAAAACCATATTGAGTGCCCAGTTGTAGCTTGGAGTTTTACTTCGACGTCTATGGATCTGATTATTGTTGACAAATCTACATACAACTGTCCAAAACGAATCACCATCAACAGCGTCATATGCCCTCACCCCATACGAGCACTGCGGAAAGGTCTGGAGTTTAATCCAGGCTTTTGGTACGCATTATAGTGATTAGTAATCCTATAACACCATCTCCCCTACATTGGCGGCCAACATTCTGATATCAGTGTCTCTCAAATATATCCGTGGAAGGCAATAAACAAAGCCAGGATTTACGAAAGTCGACATCCTGCCATAGATATAGCATGTACATACATCATTGTGCCAAATATGTGACAACGCCCTTGCTGATAGAAATATACTTTTTCTTTAAAAAGTAACCTAGTTGTTAAAGTAAAGATCCTCCTTGGGGTAATCACATAAATGGGATTGTAAATAAAAGGTACAGATATCTGCACAGGGCTATGAGGGTGTTTAGAGGTTGTGGTAAGGATGTAAAGGAGAGGGCACATTAGTCTCTGGAAAGACACCAACTAGAGTATGGTTCCAGTGTATGGGACCCTCATCAGGATTACTTAATTCAAAAACTGGAAAAACATCCAAAGAAAGGCAGACCGATCTGTTCTTGGTGATTTCCGACAGAAGAGTAGCGTTACAAAAATGTTGTAAAGTTTGGGCTGAGAAGACTTGGGAGAAAGAAGGCGAGCTGCTCGACTAATCGGTATGTTCCGAGCTGTCAGCGGAGAGATTGCGTGGAATGACATTAGTAGACGAATAAGTTTGAGCGGTGTCTTTAAAAGTAGATGCTTGATGATGCTTGTTGTTTTAAGGGGCCTAACATCGAAGGTCATCGGCCCCCTTTAAAAGTAGGAAAGATCACAATATGAAGATAGAGTTGGAATTCAAGAGGACTAATTGGGGCAAATATTCGTTTATAGGAGGGGATGTTAGGGATTGCAATAACTTACCTAGGGAGATGTTCAATAAATTGCCAATGTCATTGAAATCATTTAAGAGGTAGGGAATCTTCCCCCAGGGCGACTGCCCTAAATGCAGATCAGTATTGATTGATTGATTGATTGATTGATTGATTGATTGATTGATTGATTGATTGATTGATTGATTGGTACGAAAGTCGTGATCGTGAGAAGTTCGTTTTAGTTTTCCTGTAAAGAAGACATAACTGTCTACTGTATAACTGGTGCCAGTTTCAACTTTAAAACCTTCTCGTTTTCTCAAAACCGCTGTAATGAAAGACATAATCAAGGATTTTATATATACCGGAATATTGTAACCGAAATGCCCGTATTTTAATTGTGGAGGGCATGGGTTGACGCCAAGGCGTGTACGGTCCATGCTAGGAAAAGCAGAGAGAGAAGGGTAGTATAATAACTTCCTATTAAATTGAACCTTGTGTTTATTCAAGTCAAACAAGTTATATCACCTTTTACAGACGAGCAGTAGGGGTTTAGAAAGTCCAGGCAGAGGTAGGAAGAGACGCTGTCCCACGGCGTCGGCGTCGGTGATATCCCTTGTCGTCGTACTCCTTCCCCCTCACCATGGAACTCCTCTCAGCACCATGATACCACGTTATCCCACGGCGGTTGACGGCCTTTGAAGTTCCGTTGGGACTCGAACCCGGGAGTCTGTAGCCTGGTGATGTCAGCGTGCAGCGTGGAATTATTAATTTAGACTTTATTCCACTGAGATCCAATGAAGGGAGTAAAGAAGTGTGTAGATTTCGTACAGAATGTCAATAGGATCTGATACGACACTTCTCTACCGCACTGCATTGAAAATGCTTCTTCTTGCTTCCGAATTTGGCCAACTGTGGACCGCGTGAAATTTAATGCTTTCTGGCCAGTCTTCTTCTTTTCTCTTCCCAGAACTTCTTCATTCGTTCACTCCTTATTTTTCTCTGCTCCTCATATATTACAATTTTGGGCCTGTTCTTCCGCTGCTCTTCATGGAATTTGTGGTCATCTACTCGAGTTCTGAACTTCTTTCTGTTGAGGATCAATTCTGGTGTTATTTTAATTTCTTCTGCGTCTTTCTTAACCTCCTCCACCCATTTCGTTGTCCTCCCCAATCCAATTATATATTTAAATATCCTCTTAGTCAGGCGGTTGTCATTCAATCTGAAAATTATTACACAACACTGCATAATCTACAAGTTCCACAGTTAATAAGGTTCAACGCAAATATGTCGGTCATTCGACGCACTTATCGCAGAAATTAAAATTAATTTAGTATGGTTAGTATGGTTAGTATGGTTCATGTTTGTGGGTTACTGTAGTCACGTCCTAGTTCGTGAACCATGGGCAACGGCTGAGTGGCCTAGTAAGTGGTCCTGAGAGTCGGGATACAAGTTGCTATGGAATGGGAGTGGGCATCTCGGACATATTCTGAGTCGTGGCCCTCCTTGTGCTCAGGCGGCTAGGACTATACAATTCACCGGTGGTCCATAACTCGTTAGAGGAGAGATCCTCACTTGGACTATGTGCAAGTAGGGCAGCATCCTGCTTCATGAATTTACCGAGCTCAGAACACTTTAAGCAAGCCTCGGACCTATGGGAGTAATGGAGTCCCACTCCCATTTGACAGGTGAGGGACTCCTTGGAAACAACTTGGCGAACGAAATGGAATTCGATGGGGAGCTATCAATATTAATGGGGCTTATGGAAGAAAGAAGGTAGAACTGGCTGAGTCAGCAAAGAGGATGCATCTGGATGTGCTAGGAATAAGTGATATTCGGATAAGAGGAGATAAGGAGGAAGAGATAGGAGATTATAAGGTGTACTTGACGGGTGTTAGAAAGGGAAGGGCAGGGTCTGGGGTAGGGCTCTTTATCAGGAATACCATTGCACGCAACATAGTTTCTGTTAGGCACGTAAATGAGCGAATGATGTGGGTAGATTTGTCAGTGAGAGGAATTAAGACAAGAATTGTGTCCGTGTATTCACCATGTGAGGGTGCAGATGAGGATGAAGTTGACAAGTTTTATGAAGCATTGAGTGACATCGTGGTCAGGGTCAACAGCAAGGATAGAATAGTGCTAATGGGCGATTTCAATGCGAGAGTTGGGAATAGAACTGAAGGATACGAAAGGGTGATTGGTAAATGTGGGGAAGATATGGAAGCTAATGGAAATGGGAAGCGTTTGCTGAACTTCTGTGCTAGTATAGGTTTAGCTGTTACGAATACATTCTTCAAGCATAAGGCTATTCACCGCTACACATGGGAGGCTAGGGGTACCAGATCCATAATAGACTATATCTTAACAGACTTTGAATTCAGGAAATCTGTTAGGAATGTAAGAGTTTTTCGGGGATTTTTCGATGATACAGACCACTATCTGATCTGTAGTGAACTAAGTATTTCTAGGCCTAGGGTAGAGAAAGTGAAATCTGTCTGCAAACGAATAAGGGTAGAAAATCTCCAGGACGAGGAAATTAGACAGAAGTTCATGGATATTATTAGTGAGAAGTTTCGAACAGTAGACAGTAAGCAGGTTCAGGATATAGAAAGTGAATGGGTGGCATACAGGGATGCTGTAATAGAAACAGCAAGGGAATGCCTAGGAACAACTGTGTGTAAAGATGGGAAAAGGCGAACATCTTGGTGGAATGATGAAGTGAGAGCAGCCTGTAAACGTAAAAAAGAAGGCTTATCAGAAATGGCTCCAAACAAGGGCCGAGGCAGACAGGGATTGGTACGTAGATGAAAGAAACAGAGCGAAACAAATAGTTGTTGAATCCAAAAAGAAGTCATGGGAAGATTTTGGTAATAACCTGGAAAGGCTAGGTCAAGCAGTAGGGAAACCTTTCTGGACAGTAATAAAAAATCTTAGGAAAGGTGGGAAAAAGGAAATGAACAGTGTTTTGAGTAATTCAGGTGAACTCATAATAGACCCCAGGGAATCACTGGAGAGGTGGAGGGAATATTTTGAACATCTTCTCAATGTAAAAGGAAATCATCATGGTGGTGTTGCAAACAGCCAAGCTCATGGGGAGGAGGAAAATGATGTTGGTGAAATTATGCTTGAGGAAGTGGAAAGGATAGTAAAAAACTCCATTGTCATAAGGCAGCATGAATAGATGAAATTAGACCTGAAATGGTGAAGTATAGTGGGAAGGCAGGGATGAAATGGCTTCATAGAGTAGTAAAATTAGGTGGAGTGTTGGTAAGGTACCTTCAGATTGGACAAAAGCAGTAATTGTACCTATCTACAAGCAAGGAAACAGGAAGGATTGCAACAACTATCGAGGTATCTCATTGATTAGTATACCAGGCAAAGTATTCACTGGCGTCTTGGAAGGGAGGGTGCGATCAGTCGTTGAGAGGATGGTGGTGGTGGTGATTATTGTTTTAAGAGGAAGTACAACTAGGCAACCATCCTCTATATAACACTAATCAGAGGGAAAATATTTAAGGGGTCCGACACTTCGAAAAATGAAGATATCGGCCAAAGGAAGACAAGGGCCACGAAGGGCGTGAAAATGAAAGACTCCCTAGCCCTCGCAAACCTAATAGCGTCGGGGTCGGAAAAGAACAAGAGTTGACCGAGAGAGGTCGGATAGGATAGATGAAAGTGAGGAGCCTGGCACAAGTAAGTGGAAGCAATGCCAGGACTCAGCTGAGGGCCCCGTGGTCGCTAACCCACGCTCCAAAGTTCAGAGCCTTTGGGGCTCGTTGAGAGGAAGTTGGATGAAAACCAGTGTGGTTTCAGACCACAGAGAGGCTGTCAGGATCAGATTTTCAGTATGCGCCAGGTAATTGAAAAATGCTACGAGAGGAATAGGCAGTTGTGTTTATGTTTTGTAGATCTAGAGAAAGCATATGACAGGGTACCGAGGGAAAAGATGTTCACCATACTGGGGGACTATGGAATTAAAGGTAGATTATTAAAATCAATCAAAGGCATTTATGTTGACAATTGGGCTTCAGTGAGAATTGATGGTAGAATGAGTTCTTGGTTCAGGGTACTTACAGGAGTTAGACAAGGCTGTAATCTTTCACCTTTGCTGTTCATAGTTTACATGGATCATCTGCTGAAAGGTATAAAATGGCAGGGAGGGATTCAGTTAGGTGGAAATGTAGTAAGCAGTTTGGCCTATGCTGACGACTTGGTCTTAATGGGAGACTGTGCCGAAAGCCTGCAGTCTAATATCTTGGAACTTGAAAATAGGTGCAATGAGTATGGTATGAAAATTAGCCTCTCGAAGACTAAATTGATGTCAGTAGGTAAGAAATTCAACAGAATTGAATGTGAGATTGGTGATACAAAGCTAGAACAGGTCGATAATTTCAAGTATTTAGGTTGTGTGTTCTCCCAGGATGGTAATATAGTAACTGAGATTGAATCAAGGTGTAGTAAAGCTAATGCAGTGAGCTCGCAGTTGCGATCAGCAGTATTCTGTAAGAAGGAAGTCAGCTCCCAGACGAAACTATCTTTACATCGGTGTGTTTTCAGACCAACTTTGGTTTATGGGAGCGAAAGCTGGGTGGACTCAGGATATCTTATTCATAAGTAACAGACATGAAAGTAGCAAGAACGTTAGCTGGTACAAACAGGTGGGAACAATGGCAGGAGGGTACTCGGAATGAGGAGATAAAGGCTAATTTAGGAATGAACTCGATGGATGAAGCTGTACGCATAAACCGGCTTCGGTGGTGGGGTCATGTGAGACGAATGGAGGAGGATAGGTTACCTAGGAGAATAATGGACTCTGTTATGGAGGGCAAGAGAAGTAGAGGGAGACCAAGACGACGATGGTTAGACTCGGTTTCTAACGATTTAAAGATAAGAGGTATAGAACTAAATGAGGCCACAACACTAGTTGCAATTCGAGGATTGTGGCGACGTTTAGTAAATTCTCAGAGGCTTGCAGACTGAACGCTGAAAGGCATAGCAGTCTATAATGATAATGTATGTATGTATGTAGTATCACAGTTCATGATGAAAAGGAAGATTAGCACAGTTCAGAATATGAAATAATTATCGTCCGATACACTCGTCGACGAAATTTAAGTTAATGGGTTAACACAATTTACAAAGTCTGGAACATTCTCTGACATTAAGGCTCAGTCTTACGAAATGTAATGAACACTGTTACTTTGGCACAGTGTAAAGAAAAGAAGCAAATTTGTCACCGAGACACAGTCTTCGGTAATACTTCAAAACACGGTAAATGCGGTAATGAAGGCACAGTCTTATAAATAAATACGAGTTAAGGCACAGTTTGTAAAATGAACACTGTTACGAAGACACGGTCTTATGAAAAGGGAATTAAGTTTTTTCACTGAGACAAAGTCTTGTGAAAATTCAAAAGCACGGTCTTACAAAAGGGAAGTAAGTTTTTCGCTGAGGCACAGTCTTATAAATAAATACAAGTTAAGGCACACTTTGTGAAATGAACACTGTTACGAAGACACGGTCTTATGAAAAGGGAATTAAGTTTTTTCACTGAGACAAAGTCTTGTGAAAATTCAAAAGCACGGTCTTACAAAAGGGAAGTAAGTTTTTCGCTTACGAAAAGGAATTAAGATTTTCACTGAGGTACAGTTTTATGAAATATTCTAAAGCACAATCTTATGAGAATAAGTTAAGCACAGTTTTGCAAATAAGCTCTGTTACGAAGGCACAGTTATGCGAAAATAAATTAAAGTGCCGTTCATGCGAAACAGTCCCGTGAAATAATTTAATGGACAGTCTTTACGAACTGAAATGAATTATGCAAATCACTTCGCGATCGTTTGCTTGTAGAGAGAATGTCAATTACTTAAGCCCTTTCAGTTCGACACTTTACGAAACGAATTATATTACTCATGTGTCATAATTTATACAAGTCAATCACCATTAACAACTTGAGGTAATTATCACCTCCAATCTCACAAGAAGTTAGAGTCCTAGGTTCTCACCTCTTGACACTTAGAAATGTAAACTGGAACACTCGTACTTTGTAACACGTCTGTCATCGGCACTCAGCCGGACAGAGTAACGACCTCGAATATAACTTTCCACAGCTGGACCACACACGTTGCAGCTGGGAATACACGAAGATACTGATTTCTACTAGCCCAACGGGCTCCTTTTTATGTACGTAGGCCGGACCATGTGGTTTCAAATTCAAGATTCTTCTACTTTTAATAACTTGGCTATCATTCCGCCAATTTTTATGAAACTTGGTACATTATCATTTGTGATAAGGGGCTATACGATGACGTGATCAGAATTTTGATAGCACATTCCATTCTTGAGATATTACAATAGAAGGAAGGAAAAGTTTGATAGTGACGTCACCTGGCTCTCTGCAGCGAGCGCTTGCATGCCTCGCTGTCACTTCCGCTGCCTGCGCGCACAGCGGTCTTTTCAAACTCTTTCAGACGGGTGTTAGCACGAGTTTCGTTGGAAATACTTTGACGGGGAATATCGGCATGGCATTTCCATTTCAATATATATATATATATATTTCAAAATAAAAATGGTGAAAAATAATGTAATGGTACATCTGCAAAATGTTCGTGTTTATGAAAAGAGTATAGTTACAGTTTTATCGCCCAAAATAAGAATTAAAGTGAAAGCCACAGAAAAGTTCTGGTAGTCACGGCGACAAGGACAAAGTTAGCAAGAAAGAATATAATGTGTATAGAGGAGAACCTGCTTACCACATTTCATAGAAAAATCAGAATCCAGGTACGAAATAAATTTCAAATGATTTTCTGACAAGAATTAATTTGAAAATACAGTATAATATATGAACATATTTATAATAAAAAGTTAAATTATGTAACTGTATGAAAGCTTACCTCAAGTATGTAAAAATACATCCAGAAATATGGACAAATGTGGAAAATAGTTTTTAATCACTTCTAATATCCTAATTCGTAAGTAGGTGGCAACATTTTAACTGTAACTAACGAAAAAGCACATACGTATATACATAGAAATCCTAGCCCTAATTGTTAAATTAATCATATCATGTCATGTCATATATCATATCATGTCATGTCATATATCATATCATATCATATCATATCATATCATATCATATCATATCATATCATATCATATCATATATCATATATCATATCATATCATATCATATCATATCATATCATATCATATATCATATATCATATCATATCATATCATATCATATCATGTCATATGTCATGTCATATCATATCATATCATATCATATCATATCATATCATATCATATCATATCATGTCATATATCATATCATATCATATCATATCATATCATATCATATCATATCATATCATATCATATCATATCATATCATATCATATCATATCATATCATATCATATCATATCATATCATATCATATCATATCATATCATATCATATCATATCATATCATATCATATCATATCATATCATATCATATCATATCATATCATATCATATCATATCATATCATATCATATCATGTCATATGTCATGTCATATATCATATCATATCATATCATATCATGTCATATGTCATGTCATATATCATATCATATCATATCATATCATGTCATATATCATATCATATCATATCATATCATATCATATCATATCATATCATATCATATCATATCATATCATATCATATCATATCATATATCATATCATATCATATCATATCATATCATGTCATATGTCATGTCATATATCATATCATATCATATCATATCATATCATGTCATATGTCATGTCATATATCATATCATATCATATCATATCATATCATATCATGTCATATGTCATGTCATATATCATATCATATATCATATCATATCATATCATATCATATCATATCATATCATATCATATCATATCATATCATATCATATCATATCATATCATATCATATATCATTATTACGGGGATTTTATGGATCACAGAGGTGTAACAAGTTGCTGGGATGAATGGGCGGACAAGGAATTGACCAAAGCAATAGTTAATGCACTAAATTTTTAAATGTTATTCCTTTCCTTCTTTTCAGCTTAACATTTGATAGATAGAAGATCTGAAGAAACAATAACAATATAATAATGAGCTCGTCAGCTCCAACAACAATTACTTAAAGTCCAAAAATCAGGTACAAAACTAGAGAGAATTATCAACATGATAATATACGAAGGGGCGAGCATTATAGCTCTGAAAGAGGTGCACTATTTTACAAGAGCATGTTTAGCTCCAGTAATACAGTCCAGCATCTCAGAGGCATAAATTTCTTGCAGCACATAAGGTTATACCTGACAATCTTCACATAAGTTGTTTACAGTCACTTAGACCTGTTTTGGGCTTATCTTCTGCTCAACAGTTTTTAACTTTCTTTTCCAGAAACGTCAACAGGGGCAATAAGTGCCCATACTACATGCCTTAATGTAAAAAGAAAAAAGTTCAACATGATTGGCCATGAACAAAAAGATAGGAGGACCGAGCTTGATAGCTGCAGTCGCTTAAGTGCGGCCAGTATCCAGTAATTGGGAGATAGTGGGTTCGAACCCCACTGTCGGCAGCCGTGAAGATGGTTTTCCGTCGTTTCCCAATTTCACACCAGGCTGTACCTTAATTAAGGCCACGGCCGCTTCTTTCCCATTCCTAGGCCGTTCCTATCCCATCGTCGCCATAAGACATATCTGTGTCGGTGCGACGTACAGCAAATTTAAGAAAAAAAGGTAGGAGGCGATACACTTTCACTCTTTCTGCAAGTTTCTTAAACCCTAAGTGGGCTTATTGCCCAGCGATACTGAGGCTAAGCCTATTCTACGCCGGGGTGACTAAATGAAAAATATTAAATTTCAAAAGAGTGTTTAGAATTTTAGAGGATAAGAATCCTTAGTCACCCCATACCAAGTTGGATGGGAATCAACAGAGGGTAATCACTCTTTGTTCCCTTTCATTACATATTTCCCGTTAGGAATAAAACAAAGGCCTTGGACTGGCCAAATTTTTAAATTTAAACTGGTTCATAAATTTAAATAAAATAAAGAGATTTGAAATCTTCTGCTCACGCTGTCTGCCAGATCTATCACCTGTTAAGAAAATTCTGCACATTACCTTGAGTTTCTGGGCCTTCCGAACGCCGACCGAGGCCCCTGCCCCCTTAGTACACGCCGCACACTATAAACTGGAGCGATGAAGATGCTAATACAGCCCTAAGGTGCCCGGTTTTTACAGTATTTCGAGGTGAAGTTTCCAGAACTCCTTACAGATAGGCTGGATGCCTGTACACACCCCCAATTTTGATTGGCTAGAGAAAATATTCACAACATTTCTGATTGGTGGATAGATGCAGGAGTTGGAGGGGGAAGAAATGTTGAAAACCTTGACACAAGAACAAAACAATCTTCCAAAACTAAGGTTAACCAACTGTGAAAATCAACTTTCCCTTAAGAATTCATTGTCATTAGTCCTGCCAGAGGGGGCACTTAGGCAGAAGGTGGAGACATCTAACAGTTGCAAACTGAACTGAAAAGCATGACAGAAGTAATACATATCAAACACATTTACCAAACGTAATACATAACCATTGTCGAATTAGGAATTAAATACATCAACTGATTAAAAATCACTCATACAACGTACAGTATATTACGAGAACTAGGCAGCAGTTACCATTTACAAAACTTATCTCGATGAACTGACAAAGACCAATTACTTGATACTGCTCTTCTTAAATAGGTTTTCAATCTTCTTAAAGTAAAAAATGACATTTACTAGACTATGTTGAAACAGGTAACGAAGCTACAGCCTCTAACGTATCATATCCAGGGCTCCCAAAAATGTACACCACTTCGTCCTATATGGTATACCGTGATTAAACTCTATGTTGGACAAAAGTATCTTATAATTGCAACGCTTCAGAACGGATTAAAGGCATATTATCACACAATTGTAACTACATGGCTTTTGTTGCTATATTTTATAGGACTCGATTGTTCATTTTACTTCTTTGGTTTTATTTTTTGAGATTTTTGTGGGGAGGGGGAGAATATTGTATATCACCTAAATCCCCACCCTGCGCAAGCCCCTGGCATGTGGGATTCTTGAAGTGAAATACTCGCGTCCAAGTAGAGATCGGTTAGCATTGAACACAACATCGATAGTGATGTAAATTTAGAGGCTTGTTTGTTTGCTTTCTTTGACTACAGTACAACGTCGAGCAGTATTTACCTTATAAACAAACAGCCTTACCATTAATGTATTAGGCTAGCATATGTCGTAAGTTGGGCTAGTGCAAACTTCACTCTGGATTGTAATGTTTTGTACTGTGCATACGGCAGCAGTAAACATATCGATTGCCGTAATTGGTATATTTTATAGTTGTGTTAACAACGTTGAGTTTATTTCGATGTTATTTAGATTCTCTCACTTAGAAATTGAAATATAATGATCAGTCAGTTGTCACTGAGACACGAGTGTATTATTATTATTATTATTATTATTATTATTATTATTATTATTATTATTATTATTGCTAGGGGCTTTACGTCGCACCGACACAGATAGGTCTTATGGCGACGATGGGATAGGAATGGCCTAGGAGTTGGAAGGAAGCGGCCGTGGCCTGAATTAAGGTACAGCCCCAGCATTTGCCTGGTGTGAAAATGGCAAACCACGGAAAACCATTTTCAGGGCTGCCGATAGTGGGATTCGAACCTACTATCTCCCGGATGCAAGCTCACGGCGGCGCGCCTCTACACGCACGGACAACTCACCCGGTATTATTATTATTATTATTATTATTATTATTATTATTATTATTATTATTATTAGAGCATCCGTGGCTCAGGTGGCAGCGTGCCGGCCTCTCACCGCTGGGTTCCGTGGTTCAAATCCCGGTCATTCTATGTGTGATTTGTGCTGGACAAAGCGGAGGCGGGACAGGTTTTCCTCCGGGTACTTTATTCCAGCAACACTTTCCAATATCATTTCATTTCATCTGTCATTCATTAATCATTGCCCCAGAGGAGTGCGACAGGCTTGCACAGCGGGCACAATTCCTATCCTCGCCGCTAGATGGGGCCTCATTCATTCTATTCCTGACCCGGTCGAATGACTGGAAACATGCTGTGGATTATTATTATTATTATTATTATTATTATTATTATTATTATTATTATTATTATTATTATTATTATTATTACTGACCGCAGTCGCAGCGCGGTTCGGACTGTTTAGCTGTAAGCTTGCATTCGGAAGATGGTGAATTCGAACTATACCATTGGCAGTCCTGAAAATTATTTTCTGAGGCTTCCCGTTTTCGAAACAGGCAAATACTGGGGCTGTACCTTAAGGTCGCCATTCACTGTCGCTCCGAATGTAGTGGTGTCCCTCAGACTGTCGTAGTGAATGGGAGAACCGCCGTCTGCTTGGCGTGGTGCGATGAGTTTGCCAGATATCTGGCATGGTCAAAATCCAGCAGACCACTCCAACACGCCACCGCGCCGTGGAATAATGAATGGGAAAATCGTATGTGGAGCGGCTCCAAGCTACCGCGCAAACTTGTTAGTCAGTGGGGGGAACATCGCCCAAGTAGCATCAGTTGGAATATACCGTCGGATACGACTATGTGTTTGGATGTATGTCAGCGCGCGACCTTGTTTTGAAGGGCCGGGCTGAGTGGCTCAAGCGGTTGAAGCTCTGACATTCTGATCCCAACTTCGCAGGTTCGATTCTGGCTCAGTGGTGTTCAAATACGTCAGCCTCGTGTCGGTAGATTTACGTAAAAGAACTCCTGCAGGACTAAATACCGACTCCACCGAGCTCGATAGCTGCAGTCGCTTAAGTGCGGCCAGTATCCAGCATTCGGGAGATAGTAGGTTCGAACCTTACTGTCGGCAGCCCTGAAGATGGTTTTCTGTGGTTTCCCATTTTCACACCAAGCAAATGCTGGGGCTGTACCTTAATTAAGGCCACGGCCGCTTCCTTCCCAGTCCTAGCCCTTTCCTGTCCCATCGTCACCATAAGACATATCTGTGTCGGTGCGACGTAAAGCCAATAGCAAAAAAAAAAAAAATTAATAATAATACCGACTCCACGGTGTCTCCTAAAACCGTAAAAGTAGTTAGTGGGACGTAAAGCCAATAACATTATTATTAGTGTTTTGGAGGTGATTGAAAAATATAAACGGCTTCCATGCCTATGGCAGGTAACGAGTAGTGACTATCACGACAAAATAGCCAACTACTGCACAGGTAGAAGAACAAGAAAGTGGCCGATGGCAGTCTTCTTCCGTATCGTCGATATTGCAGCTGTGAATGCGAATATCTTGCATCAGTCCTATCGCGAGAGCCCCCAAATGACCAGGCAACATTTTCTGAAAGAACTTGCTGCTCAACTCACTAGGCCACACATGATAAGAAGATTATCAAATCCCAGGATCCCAAGAGATATTCGAGGCGCTATCTCTAGAATTTTGAGCATCCCTGCGGAGCGTATCAACATTTCCGAGGAGAAGCTTGAAAAACGGATAACTTGTCGTCTGTGCCCACCAGCAAAGAAGAGAAAAACATATTACAAGTGCTACAGATGTGAAAAACCAGTATGCTTGGAGTGTACAAGGAAGATCTGCTTCGAATGTGTTGAGTGAGAGTAACATTGAGGGCCAAGTTCAGTGCTTGCAATTTCCACCCCAACAAGAGATAAGTCTAATGTGTCGTTAATTTTCAGTGCAGTGGTTATCAAACATCTTTAATACCCAAGTTAGGGTCAATTTTTGTTGATAGTGTAAAGGATATGTGTGTGTTTAAATGGAACAGTGTATTCTGAATAACGAAAATTGCTGCGACTGCAATCTGAAGGTATGAGGGTTATACAAATTAACAAATGGAAAATATTTTTGTGGTTTTGGTTTCAATAAAGTGTAATTATTCAAATAAAAGCAGCTAGCAATTTATCTCATTAACCGTCCCTTCCGTAGTCAAATTAATTTTCATGCGGTCTCAGTGACCTCACGTCCATGTTGATGTCACTGAAAATGTACGTCAATAGTTAAGGGTTAAAGCCAAAAAGCTTGAAGCGAACAAGGACTCGGTGTTAGAAATATCATTATGTAAAGATTTCCACTTCGAAGAACGCTCATAAGTCATAAGCGTTACTAGTATGGGCTTACAGTATACTCTGACGCTTAAAAGCGTCACCAGCAGTGAATGTGTTAAGCGGCCGAAGTTAAAAAGTGGTCGTGATTATTGTTCTAAGAGGAAGTACGACTAGGCAGCCACCCTCTATTAACACCAATCAGACAAAAACATTTCAAGGGGTCCGACACTTTTCGAAAAGTGAAGATATCGGCCAAAGAGAGACAAGGGCCTCGAATGGCGCGAAAATGAAAGACTCCCTAGGCTTCGCAACCTAATACAGCCAGAGTCGGAAAAGAACAAGAGTTGACCAAGGGAGATCGGAGAGAGTAGATGAAAGTGATGAGCCTGGCGAAAGTAAGTCGAAGCAATACCAGGACTCAGCCAAGCGACCAGTTGTCGTCAACCGAAGTTACGAGCCTTGGGGGGGGGCCCTTTTAGCCGCTTCTTTAAACAAACGGGGATACTGTGTGTGCTATTCTACCGAGGTTGAAGAGGCAGAGCACGAGATGAGTTCAGATAGATTGGAAGACTTACAGGAGTAAGAAATATGAATGTTTTCATTCTATTCAGTTATGAAGCCAGGGAAGAATAATTGTAAGGCTTGGAAGTTATATCTATACTGTAGTAAGGAGCGAGCTTAAATTACGCTAGGTATGATAGGTACATTATTAAAACTGGCATGGGGATAATTCATCACCCGGGAGAATCTAGAACGTGATATAAACATAACTCTTTCAAGAGATTTTTTGGAGTTATTTGCGACAGCTACTCCTTTTGAAACTGAAAATCAGCATGACCGATTCCACTACCCTATCTCTAGTATAGACATCTTCTCAACTGTCCTGTTGATCAACTTACCAACCAGATAAGAATGAAAACAAAATTATATTTCACACTAACCTCTACAAAAACCTGCAGAAAACTCAGAAAAGTAATTGCGCTAAACAAATTACAAAGAAAGTTGTGCATTCATTAAAACTGTCTTGATCCTTACCGAAATATCTTCTTTACATCCATACTACAACCCCTAAATACCCTCATAACCATGTGCAGAGATCTGTACCCTTTATTTACAATCATATTTATGCGAATACCCCAATGAAGATCTTTCCTTATATTAAGACCTAGGTACCTACAATGATCCCCAAAGGGAATTTTCACACCATCAACGCAGTAATTAAAACTGAGAGGACTTTTCCTATTTGTAAAACTCACAACCTGACGACTTAAATGCCTCTTTTATTTTTTATTTTCTCAAAGATGTCCTCATAAATTGACGGTGTGAATTTTTTTCTGATTTGTGGACTGGATTAATGCCGTGGAATGACTGATGCTTATGTTTCGACTTAGGAAGTTCAATGTTTTTTTACATGTTTGTTGTACTGGATGTACTGGTTTAACTTATTCTGTTTCTTTGATGGTCATCATCAATTACAATATTTACTTCGCAGACGAAGAATGATGCCATCAGTGTTTAGATAAATTGTATCTTGAATTCTTCTGAAAATGCAGACTTCTTCTTCTTCTTCTTCTTCTTGTGCCGCGGTGAGAGGTTTAGATGGTTGAGGCCTCAACCTTCTGACCCCAACTTGGCAGATTCGATCCGGGATCAGTCCGGTGGTATTTGAGGATGCTCAACTACGTCAGCCTCGTGTCAGTAGATTTACTGGCACGTAAAAGAACTGCTGCGAGACAAACTTCCGGCACCTCGGCGTCTCCAAGAACCGTAAAAGTAGTTAGCGGGACGCAAAAAACAATAATATGTTATTATGCTGCTTCTTCTTCTTCTTCCTAATCTTCAGCATGATTTTATGTCGTGAAAAATACGTACTGGGCCGAACTGGTAAAATAAAATACTAACGCCAGTACTAACCGAAATTAGTTGAAAGTGTTGCAGCATCATTGTTTACTAACGCCAGTACTAACCGAAATTAGTTGAAACTGTTGCAGCATCATTGTTTACTAATCCCAGTACAAACCGAAATTAGTTGAAACTGTTGCAGCATCATTGTTTACTAACGCCAGTACTAACCGAAATTAGTTGAAACTGTTGCAGCATCATTGCTTACATTTTAATTTGACTTCACAGCTGCAGGTTGGCCATTTTTGCTGGGATATAAAATACTGGTGGTTTCCATAAAGTTAGGCAAAATGCCTTTTTATTTGGGTGTTTATATCAAAGTGTCAAATAGAGAAAAAACATGTTTCCGTACGTTTGGGAACGGTAGGGTCAGTTCTATTTTGCCTATTTTAGATTCCGTTGCCTATTTCATTGTTTAATGCCTTTTTTCCTCGTTTTGAGTTGTTGTGGATATTTTCTGCTGTTATTTAGGGAACCCATAACCCTAAGAATTTAAAGGGTACATTGTATATTAAAATTAATCAACGGAAAGAAAATAAGGTGTGATTCCAATGCACTGTGTTAATAATAAAGAACAGAACTTTATTTTAACTTAATAGATAAAAAATAACATTTACACAAACAGTATTTTAATATTAAACAAATCTATGCTGAAAACACTCTCCAATAGCCAAATGGTCGAGAGTGTTGTCAGGTCCCGTTCCTGCAACGTAAGATTAAGTGGTGATAGTTATTGAATTGACAATATTTTTGCTATCTACTCATAAATCAATAAAACTTTCACCTCACAGCAAAAATCAAATAATCATTTCTTTTGATTAAATATTATTCTGATAAGTTATTTATACTTTAAGTTACTTAATTAAATTAGTTTGAAATCCTTCATCCAACATATTATATTTTTAATCTTGTATAAATCGACTCAATGTTGTGCACAACTCACAATAGAATGCTTAAAATTTACGATGTATTAGGTTACTCTTTTTACACTTTGTGACCTTAGTTCATTGACATGATCCTTGCTTAGACATTTTCCTCGAAGCACAAGATCCTAATCTATCTTATTTCACCATAAAATCGCTTAAAGATTTATAACTGAGTCAAATAGGCTCACCGCAAAACATCAAAAAATCGAAGTAATTTACGCGTATTGCGTACACATATCATGACGAAATATCACCATGAAAAATCATATTTACAAAATATCATCCATTCATCCATCTCACATTCAAGCTTAGGTCCACGGCAATATTATAAAATAAATGTAACGAAACCTAGCCCTTGATTTTTATTTTTGTAATTATTTGAAATTTGAGAAAATTTCCCGATGACGGTGTCATATAAGGACTACCATTACGATCATTTGATTGTGATGGTATCAAGATTATCACTTTTCAATGAAATAGAATTCACAACGATGTCCCAGGAGAATTTTACAATAGAAATCATCACTAAGAATTCCTTAAATTTGCCTACAGTCTCAGATAAATAAGCATTCGCGTATGCGGTCTATGAGTCACGACTTCAATATTATTATTCTCCTATTCTTTCAAAACATCGACCAATATGTGCTTCCCAAGAATAAGTTATGTTCAAAGACATACTCTCTTCCTTAATCGACTCATGTAACGGACACACAAATAAAATTATATCATAAAATCCATTTACAAGTCTCAAAATCGAAAATATCAGTAAATGTAAAAATGTGAACCTTCAAGTCACGACCATATTCCAGGCCTACGTCTACTTCAAATAGAGCACATATTAATCACTCGCAAGCACAGTAATAATTATACTCATGACCCTTACATACTCTTTTAGACCGTAACAACGTCAATATTATTATTATTATTATTATTATTATTATTATTATTATTATTATTATTATTATTATTATTATTATTATTATTATGCGCGCGCGGTCGCGTCATCGTAGGCTATAGCTTAACGAAATCATAGATGACTCTATCCTATCTCGAAGAGGAAGAACAACTTTGTAACCATCTTTTATTAACACTAATCAGAAGGAAAATTGAAGAGGTCTGACACTTCGAGAAATGAAGATATCGGCAAGAGAAAGGGAAGTGTAAAAATTTGATCTCCAAATAACTTACTACTTGGTCGTGGCTACGGTTCAGATCTATTGTTAGGAACGGAAGATGATAGAAATTTTCTGAGATGCCGCTAATGAAACTTTGAAGGTTTAGAAGTAATTGAATTTCTCTCGATATTCAGTGTGTGTCTGTTAAAGAGGAGTTTGAAGTTAGCTACTGTGTCTGGTTTCTTGTCTGTTGGAACACCTGGCCATATATAGGTTATAACCTAGCTATGGTAGGCTAGACGAGAGGTTTGCTGGCTAAATGCAGCCAGAACTCCAAGGATGACGGCTAAGATCACAGGTCTGTAACTTTTAATCAATGTTGTAGTTAGAATGTTGCTTGTCTCAACCAAATTTTTCATTGCGTGTGTCGGGTTAGTGTTTTGTAATGATCAAAAAAGTATTCTGTTCTTGGTCAGCGTGTGAAAATCTTTAGTTTTGTAAAATTCACATCAAGAAACTATAAAATGCGACGTGTAAATCTTGTGTTAATGTTCTTTGAGATATTGTCCGAAGTGAGGAAAATTAGGAAGGTGATCATGATAAAGCAGTCGTGGCGAGTGTCTTAATTTCGAATATCGTTTGAATTCAGAAAATTTTTGTCGAAATAATAATAATAATAATAATAATAATAATAATAATAATAATAATAATAATGTCTACCGCGGGATAAAATTTTCCTATATTAAAAGTGAATTTAACAAGTATGTTCTACAAGGATTGCGGGCGTTTAGAAAATTCCAGTGAAATCCGATAAAGCTCTTTTATTCATGGGAAGTAAAAATTTTGTGACATCGTGTATGTCGATAATATGGAAAATCACGGTGTGTTGTTGTATTCTCGAGGTCCGAAAGTTGTAGTAACAGGAAAAATAAAAAAGGTATATGTTTATAAAAGTTGTTGTTTTTCACAAGAGGTTTGAGGTTTGATAAAGGTCTTGAAGTATAAGAAAAATGGATTGAGAGCGAAGAATTTATATATGTGGAGATGAGAGTGGTAGAAATGTTGAAGGCAAAAGGGAGCCTGGATTCTACGTAATGCCGCCGTGAGAAGGCGAGGAGAATGAGTTTTTGAGACAGGCTTTGTTTGCCGAGGAAGGATTTTTGAGACAGGCTGTATATTAAATGTGAGATTTATGTGGCAGGCTGTAGTATATTCCGCTGATAATCCGAAAGCTGGGACCTGGAGATTTTCGGTCCGAGATAATTATTGTGTGAAGCACAGTAAATGTCAAATAAGATCCCAAGTGAAAAACGATTTTGGTGAAGATGATAACTCTTGGTAGTAAAATTTCAAGTGACTAGTTACGTAAAGTCAGCAATGAATATTAGAATAATATGACCTCGAGGATAGAAGAGCATTTTGTATACACGGTTGGTGTTGTTTGGCTGTAATGCCGAGTTTCCAATTAGTTAAGTTCATAAATTACAAGGCGGTAATTAATCAGTAAATCGTAACATTTGTGAAGTAGATATTGGAAGTTTTAAAGCGATATGTGTTAATCGTTTAGACCAGATTTGCAGTTTAAGATATCAGAGTTTGTTTGAAATTACGATTTCGCCTGATATGCTAGGGGAAGCGTATACGACTCAGTTTCCGCCCGACAATAGATTTAGGACGTCACATGTTATCTTAGGAGTATACTGATGACGAGACGTCCTAGTTCACGCTCAACGATAGAATTAGGAAGGTACGTGTACATAGAGGTTAGTGTTAGGGTGTGCAGATGTTAAGTAGGCCCGACGATAGGTCTGGGATGTCAGCTGTACATACTCAAGTCTTAGATTAGATGTTTTTGCGAAGTGACCTGGGCAAAGGTAGTGTCTACAGTAATATACGAAATGGGAAAGTTGTTAGCTTCGTAAAAATGAGGCCAAACTTGCGCGCAGCCCTCAACAGCTGGATACCGAACGCGATAGCTGCAGTCGCGTAAGTGCGGCCAGTATCCAGTATTCGGGAGATAGTAGGTTCGAACCCCACTGTCGGCAGCCCTGAAAATGGTTTTCCGTGGTTTCCCATTTTCACACCAGGCAAATTCTGGGGCTGTACCTTAATTAAGGCCACGGCCGCTTCCTTCCCACTCCTAGCCCTTTCCTCTCCCATCGTCGCCATAAGACCTATCTGTGTCGGTGCGACGTAAAGCAACTAGCAAAAAGCAACAGCTGGAAGGTGTTTATTCAAGATTATAGAATCACTGACGGCGTGCATAATGAGGGTTGTCCAACATTGGGTAGTGAGATAACGGTGATTGAATATTTTGCTGTAGTTCTCCATGCGTGTTTGAGTTCAAATAACTTCGGTATTTTATTTTATTTTATGGACCTAATTGTTTTGTCGTTATGATGTCCATTTTGCTTTGGCAATGTGCATATTGACATTCAACGTATTAGTGCGAGACTTGAGTTACGAATGTGGATTAGATTCGCCGGCCAGTAATCTTATAAATAAAGTTGAAGGGGGTCCGCTGTGTGTAATTTCGTTTGTTTTGCCAATTTTTCAGATATTTATCCATTTTAAGTCAACTCAAAGTTTTTACATTTCGTGTCTGTTTGTCTGTTTGTTTGTTTGTTTGTTCCACCATCACGGCAAAACGGCTGGATAGATTTCAACCAAACTTCATATTTGGAGTATATTCACCCCGAGGAAGGTTTCTATATGCATTTCATTTTAAAATCTTTGATTAGACGAGGATTTATAGGAAAACCAGAACGCTTTTCCTCCATTTTCTCTTATGCTATTGATTTCCTGTAAACTCCGTGGACCGTATGTGAAACGTCTCTTCATTATAAACAACTTTCGTTATGTTCATAATTTACCTTACTATTCAAATGACGGAGAAATTTACTATTTTCTGCGGGTATCATGGTCTGCGTGTGTGACCGACAGACCGACAACGAACGTACAGGTTGCCATGGCAACGTCTCTGACTGCTTGCCAGCAGCGAAGTAACGTATTGCCATTTTCCTCATCATACCTTTAAATTCGTGGTTGTTCCTTGGGTAGAAGGCAAGAGAGGGCGTCAATCGGCCATTCTGCGGGATATTGGCGGAATAGCGTTGGAGTTTATAACCGTCCTCGAATAGCTTAAGTAATAACACCATTAGTCATCTTATCTGTTGGCCTAAGAATGCCTGCGCCTAAATTTCTCCTCAGTTACCTCTTTCTTATATCCATAACTCACACCAGAATATTTTATTGAGGGGCATTTGATTTTCAAAAACATTCACTTGTTATTTAAATATTTGTCGTCATCCGGCTGTCCTCAGTTTTAATCCATTTTCTATTAATTTCAACTTTCTTTACTGAATTATTTTCTTCCTTAATTACACCGTATGTATGCGAGTGCTAATCCCGAAAGCTTGACACTCTTTCCTTTGAAGAAATATTCTAAGCTATGCAAATGTATAACTTTCGGCCACGGAAAGTGGTGGTGGTGGTGATTATTGTTTTAAGAGGAAGTATCGGCCCCGGAAAATATCGAAATATGGATGCAATTTTAACGACGGTGCACACCTTCGTTTCGGGATAATTGGTGGCTAATCTGTAAGTCTTATCACAAATCAGAAAGCACAATCGCCTTTCATTATGGAGAGATCTACAACTTTGGTCCTATGACTTTTTATCGTATTTCTATTCCTTATACGTTAAACAGAGCTGTATTTCTCGATTTCAAGTTAATTTTGTACTTTCACACGTATATGTTAACATTAATTTGGCACACTTATAGGAAAGATAGAATCATGACATTCGGCACGCACATTGGCATGACCAGTGGCAATGTAATAGCCAAATTTTATCATTCTAGCTGTCACATGAGTATCACAAATATAAAGTAGTATGCGAAAACTGTACAAAATTTCACACCCAATGATTCTAACTCAACCTAACCCATAAATATAGGAGATACGAGAAGATGTCATGGGACCAACCATGTAGAACACTGAAAGAGGCGTCTCATGGTGAGGTCCGTTTGCAGATATGTCGCAGATTTTCAAAGCAGTAACTCTCGAAATAAAGGTCTGCACTTCTAGAGTGTGTCTGTACATTGACTATTTTGGCGACATTTCTGTACAGTTATCCGTTTCAGGTGTAATAATGACCATCTGCATACTTTTAGCTTTGGTGTCTGTTTTTTCTGTTTGTCTATAACTTGGAAACTACTAGATATATTTCCACCAAATTTCATATTTAGAATCCACCTGTCCTTGGGTAGGTTTCAGGGCAAATACTGTTTATAAATCCGTGAAATGACTGGGGGGTTTATCCGAAACCGAAACCGCGATTTTGCACTCCCACAAAATGTACACAACCAAACTTAATAGAAATCTACCTGCCTTAATGGAAATTAATTTTTAAACCTTTTTTCTCATGTGCATCATTTCGGTAAGAGGATTAATAAGGGAGATACCATTAACCGGACTTAACTTAAGAACGGGCGCGTGTTGAGGGTATTTCTTACAACTTGAAAACTATTGAAGATATTTGAACCAAACTTTATATTTAGCATTCACCTTTCCAAAGGTAGATTTTAAAGGTCAATAACATTTCCTGTTCCTGGAATGGACTGGCGGTTTATAGGAAACCGTAATGGTGAATTTACTCTTCCACAATATATACAGTACATGACCAACCTGACTGGAAATCGACCGAATTTGTTGGAAATCCATTTCTAAAACTTTTTTCAAATGTTTTTCTCGACAGAAAGATTAATAATGGAGATATCATGAATGGTCGGTTTTGCAGGGTAAGTCCAGCAGACATAGACTGAAAGGTGTTGTACGTGGAGCAGATTCCTTATTTATCTATATAAGTAAAATCCTAGCGACTGTGTGCCTGTACATTGACTATTTTGGAGAAATGTTCGCACAGATACGCGTTTAAGGGGTGTTAATAACAACCATCTGCATAATTTTTTGGTTTTGTTTCCTGAAAGTCCTAATTTTAACCCCGTCGCCAAAAATCCACATTGCTGTATAATCTGCCAGACGAACAAGAAAACAGAAATTTGGCAAAATTATAGGTTTTAGCCTGTAACGGACAGAACATTTCCAAGAGCTTTAAATTTTTCACTTTTTTCCCCGAAGAATATCGAAATATGGAGGCAATTTTAATGATGGTGCAGATCTTCGCGAAGTCCTATCACATAAGGGAAGGCACAATCTCCGTTCAATTTGGAGTGATCTACAACCTTGGTCTTATGACTTTTTGTTGTATCTGTATCCCTTTTACGTTTGATTTTTGTCTACTTCTCGATGGAAAGTAAATTTGGACTTTTCACATGCATAATTCATACTTTCAATCACTTATAAGAAAGATAGAATCATCAAACCCTACATGAAATTTGGCCCACCCAGTAGCCATATGTGAGCCAAATGCTATGTACTGTATGTAGCTATCACATAATTATCTGAAAAGTAATGCAGTGTGAGATAATCTTACAAGAATGTTACCCTATTCAACGTTTCTAACTCAATCTGACCGATGAATAGATCAGATATCATACGACCAGCCATTTAGGCCGCTAAATCTGACGTCTTATGGTACAATCTTTTGTCGATATGACGTACCGTTTTGCAGCAGTCAATCTGTAAATGAAGGTCTGCAATATTTTAAGCATGCATATACTTTCGTATGTCGACCTATATATATTCACTGATGTGTTGTAGCGATCGAGAAAGGGCGTGTCTGCTATTGTAATCAATACTCCCCACACCGACTTTGACTGGCAGTAGGAATGGGGTCCTTCTCCAACACCTGTGTAACTGGCATTAGTAAGGAAGGCCTACCATTGTAGTGAATAATTCACTTCTCGATTTGACTTGCAGAAGGCATGGGAGCATGCATTGTTGTTTAAAAGTCCCCTACCCGATTGTGTTTGGCTGTAGGCAAGGGTACCCGCCCTTATAAACAAATGTATCCATCTAAAATGTGACTGGTATTAGGCGTAGTGGCCTGCTATTTTGAAGGAAACTCACCAGCTTGGTGTGACTGTTAGTAAGCTGGCTGGCTGTAGGAAAAGGGGCCTGTCATTATAATTATAACTGCACAACTCAAGTTGCTAAACATTCTAATGAAAACTGTAATCTGTCTGGAAGTAGGAAAGGGGGCCTGCCATTGTAACGAAAACTCCCAAATCGATTGTGACAGTGCAGTAGGCGATGGGGCCTGCAATTATAATGAAATCTTCCACACTCGATTGTGAATGGCAGTAGGCAAGTGAGCCTGCCCTTATCATCACAAATCCGTAACAAGCACTTTACATTGGAAACACCGTATTGGGAACCTCCCTATACTGTTTCTCGGATAACGCTAAGAGACATGCCATTTTAAAACAATCTTATTTACTGTATGTACAGTATTCACTTCGATATTCGAATACAATGTAGAATACCGTAGCGAATCACGGGTACATTTGCTAGTATATTTTATTTTCAATCTTTGTCGTTCTTTCATTTTTATACGTAG
The DNA here is from genome assembly GCF_040414725.1 of Anabrus simplex. Lineage (NCBI taxonomy): Eukaryota > Metazoa > Arthropoda > Insecta > Orthoptera > Tettigoniidae > Anabrus > Anabrus simplex. Next base: position 463,699,778 of record NC_090265.1, on the reverse strand, counting down.
TTGAGTTCGATCAATTGATAGCTTTGTAGGTAGTGTGTTGGGACAAACAATAAGTAGATAGATCTGTGATGGTAGTCATTGTTAAGTAGGAAAGAATTCTGTAATTTGTGTATTTTGTTTCTTTGTGGACTTGTAATTTTATTAAGCGTAACGCAACCATTCGTAACCTGAAAGTCGGTTTTATAATAGTATTTTTCAAGTGATTTACCACTTTTTAATTAACTTCAGTGTTTGGCATTTCTTCTAAATGCGTGATGAATAAGTGTTTCCTGCATTTCGCAGTTTTGTTCCTTCAGAACGACGTAACGTAAGATCCTCGCGGATCATGTTGTTGTTGGTTCCTTCTGAACAGCTGTTTGGGTGATGCACGTTAACATCGGGTTTATTTTATCACTTAAGGGTGTCATGAAATGACAAATACATGGTGGAATATTGTTTCAATTGTGAATGCTGCTGTTTACTTGTAGTGAACACCATGCTATCCAATAATATTTCGCAACCTATCCAAAGCAACTGATAGTCAATTTGGTTCGATTAAGGGTCCATTCGGCGGGTGTTCCGTATCAGAAAGGGTATTCGACTGGTGGATAACCTTAATTAAGAGTAAATCAGGCGTTCTAATTGTTGAAGGTCAGATTTTCCACGGATCGTGTGGATTAATTCTCAGTTATCGTTTGGATTAATAGGTGCCCGATTTTTCAGGTTTTCTTTTCACTTTTTTCGGTTTCGCCGTCCACTAATTTATGATATTCCTACTTTCACCGAAGCAAATTCTTCGATATTGTAAAAGAAAATATAGACGCTATGCAATGTAACTGCGTTGAAACATTTCATAATTAATAATTAATTGTTGATCAAGGATTTATATAAATAAAATAATTTTTTGTGCCATTATGAATTTAATAAAAGTTAGTAAGCACATATTTGCCCCTCATTTCAAGTAGTTAGGCTCTCTTCTGAACCCCATCGTTTGGTTAAGATCGTGACCGAAACATTCCCGCAGCGACCTCAAGATTTAAGAGTTCAATATTGCTCTACTGTAGCAGCTGTGGCCGACCAACGATGGAACGGTAACTCAAGGGTTCAATATGTATGTTTTGTAATTAGTGCTCATCGGGCTACCTACAAATGGTAGCTTGGACCTCGCGTTTGGTTTCCCACTTCTTTTTGTTTTTCATCAATTGTATAAATATGGAGTTTTCCAGCAGCATTTTGTGAGTGTATTCTATGTATATTTTGGTGTGTTGATGAGGTGCTCATGCACGGATATTATTCAGAATATAGTTAATTTTTTTAGAATCAGTGGAGTTATTGATGAGCCTAGGTGGAGTTCCTATCTATTTGGTCGTTTTCAGAAGGTTAGGCAAGGCCTAGATGTGCCAGTACGCAGCTTTGTATACACGCCCCGGGAGAGAGAATTATCATGCTCTATTAAAATTTGAGGGATCCATTTAGGAAAACTCTGGCGCCCTTATTGTGGACATTTCGATTAATTATTTCCGTTATTTAATCATATACAGTATAATAACTAGCAAATGTACCCGTGCTTCACTACGGTAGTCTACATTGTATACGGATATCGAAGTAAATTCCTGTATATGCAGTGAACAATAAGATTTTTTAATTGCATGTCTCTTAGCGTTATCCGAGAAACAACAAACGGGTACATTTGTTCATAATGGCGGGCACCCTTGCCGACAGCCAAACACAATCGGGTAGGGAAGTTTTGAACAAAAATGCACGCTCCCTTGCCTTCTGAAAGTGAAATCGAGGAGGGAATTTACAATGGTGGGCCCTCCTTACTAATGCCACTTACACAGGAGTTGGAAAAGGATTCCATGCATACTGCCAATCAAAGTCGATGTGGGGAGTACTGATTACAATAGAAGACACACCCTTTCTTGATCGCTACAAACCGACATCAATATATATATATATCGACATACAAAAGTATACGAATGTTTAAAATATTTCAGACCTTCATTTATAGATTAACTGCTGCTAAACGGTACGTCATATCGACAAATGAATTGTACCATAAGACGCCGTATTTAGCGGTCTAAATGGCTGATTCTATGATATTTTCTCGTATCTCATCTATTCATGGGTCTGATTGAGTTAGAAACGGTGAATAGGGTGAATTTCGGGTAAGATTGTCTCACAGTGCATTACTTTTCGGATAATTATATGACAGTTACAAACATAGCATTTGGTTCACATATGGCTACTGTGTGAGCCAATGGTCGTGCAGAGTTTGATGATTCTTTCTTATAAGTGATTCATTGTATGAATTATGCGTGTAAAAAGTGCAAAATTTACTTACAATTGAGAAATAGAGACAAATCTAACGTATAAGGGATAGAAATACGACGAAAAGTCATAGGACCAAAGTTGTAGATCACTCCTATTTTAACAGAGATGTACCATCCGTATTGAGATAAGACTTACCGTTTAGCCACGAAGTATCTCGAAACGAAGGTCTGCACCGTCATTAGAATTGCCTCGATTTTTCGATATTCTTTGAGGATAAAATGTAAAAAATTTAAAGATCTTGGAAGTTATTCGTCGGTTACAGGCTAAAACGTATAATTTTGCATTCACTTTTCTAGCTCGTCTGGCAGATTGTGCCGCAATCTTGGTTTTGGGGGAGGGTCGTAAAATTGAAGATTCATGAAACTAAAGCTAAAAAATATGCAGTTGGTCATTATTACTCTATAAACGGATAGCTATACGAAAATTTCGCCAAAATAGTCAATGTACAGACACACGGCCGTTACGATTGTATCTGTATAGATAGATAAGGAATCTGCCCCACGTACAACACCTTTAGGGCTATGTCCGCTGGATTTAACCTATAAACCGACCGTTCATGATATCTTCCTTATTAATCTCCTATCGAAATTATGGACATGAGAAAAGAGTTTTAGAAATTGATTTCCATTTAAGGAAGGTAGATTTCCATTAACTGTGGATGTGTATATTTTGCGGGAGTGCATAATCATGGTTTCTGCTTCGGTAAACCCTCAGCAAATTTAGGTATTCAGAAATAATAGTGGCCCTAAAACGTACCCAAGGACAGGTGGATTTTAGATATCAGGACTGGTAGAAATATATAAAGTAGTTTTCGAGTTATAACTCAGACAAACAGACAAACAAGCAGACAAACAGACAAACAAACAGACAGACAAACCGACAAACAGACACCAAAGCTGAAAAATATGCAGATTGCCATTATTACACCTGAAACGGATAACTGTAGGGAAATTTCGCCAAAACAGTCAATGTATAGACACACAGTGGTTACGATTTTATTTATGTAGATTAGATTACTGCATCGTAACTGCTGGTTCAATCAGCTGTCTTCTAGCGTTGTGACGTGAAGCAGATTGTGCCGCAATCTTGGTTTTGGGGGAGGGGCGTAAAATTGAAGATTCATGAAACTAAAGCTAAAAAATATGCAGTTGGTCATTATTACGAGAACGATAGGTTGTCCTCATAACATGCTAAGTAACCGCAATTCCACTGAAAGTCTCATCAACATGCATGTTCTCCTATCTGGGAAACAATATAGTTTGTCAGTATAGCTTTACATCATAGATTGAAGTTTATTTCTGCGAAAGTGTCTAATGATTGTCCTTTTTACAATCCACATGGCTTCGTTGACCCACTCCAGCAGAATAACAATAGACCTATTGTTTTAAACGTAACAATCCTCTTTTTCTACCGCTTTTCCCGCATCTGTGAGTCCGCGGGTGCGAACTATGTCGAACATGTGGATTTGGCCTTGTTTTAGTGCCGGTGCCCTTCCCTATATGGAGGGATGGTTTTAAACATAGTAATATACTTACAAAATTGTTGCATAACAATAGATATTTTCAAAAGAACAATATACTGAAACATTGTTGCATAGCATTCGATCTATTGTACTAAAAAAAACAGTAGACTTACAACATTGTTGCATAACAATAAGTCATAAATCTGTCAACATCTATTGCGGATTAGTCCCCGCATAGGATCTCTACTCAACTTGTTATGAAGCAAATTAAACATATGGAAAGTTCAACTTAAATTAATATGTTCTTGTAAGCAGAACAGAATAACTATGCATACCTCGGATATTATTACACCCAGCCTTTGAGGTGAGATTGAAGTTGGGTATTTCAGTTCTTCATATAAACATCCGGATGGTAAAATCTGAGGGTCGATGAATGCCTCTCATGGGGGTTTATTGGCTGTCTGAAATGAGAATCTTGTTTTTTAATAAACTGAGTTACAAACTCCAGCAAATGAAAGTATGTCGGCTCGTCCATTCTCATATAATTTCCCCAATCCTCCGGCTCCAGTGACAACTGATGCATCAAGTTCACATAAGAGTTAATACATCGATTGAGCAACCATTGTTTTGCCCACCCATTTCCTCTTTTTTTCTTGTCTTCATTCAAAGGCAACAGACAGCAACTTATCTTAATGATGTCCTCTTTCGTCTCTACTGAGTACCAGTTCCTAAGTATTAAACAGAGATAAACATAAGTATTCGAGTGTGACTTGATAAAATCTGATATTTTCTTTCAAGAACAAACGTGTTATTCTTTCTTTAATAGTGTGTATTGATATCCCTTCCTTAATAATGTGTTTTTTGAAGCTATGTTGTAATATAATTAGTGAAAGGATTTGCAAGTGCAGCAGCTTTCCACTATTTTCATACAGGTAGGTTAATATATGCATTTGGGGACATGAAACGAAGCTAAATAAATAAAATTTTTGCACCTTTTGCATCCTTTTGTGAGATTACTACATTTTGCCACCATTACCCTTCTCTTTCATGCTTCATCACCTTTTCCCCCCCACAGTTATCTGTGTTTATAATTGCATTTTTATTCTCTTCTTTAACTGATTTTTAAGTTTTTTAACCAGAAGTCAAAAATAGTCAACAAATAAATACTAAATTGTAATTTATGGAAACCACCAGTATTTTATATCCCAGCAAAAATGGCCAACCTGCAGCTGTGAAGTCAAATTAAAATGTAAGCAATGATGCTGCAACAGTTTCAACTAATTTCGGTTAGTACTGACGTTAGTAAACAATGATGCTGCAACAGTTTCAACTAATTTCGGTTTGTACTGGGATTAGTAAACAATGATGCTGCAACAGTTTCAACTAATTTCGGTTAGTACTGGCGTTAGTAAACAATGATGCTGCAACACTTTCAACTAATTTCGGTTAGTACTGGCGTTAGTATTTTATTTTACCAGTTCGGCCCAGTACGTATTTTTCACGACATAAAATCATGCTGAAGATTAGGAAGAAGAAGAAGAAGCAGCATAATAACATATTATTGTTTTTTGCGTCCCGCTAACTACTTTTACGGTTCTTGGAGACGCCGAGGTGCCGGAAGTTTGTCTCGCAGCAGTTCTTTTACGTGCCAGTAAATCTACCGACACGAGGCTGACGTAGTTGAGCATCCTCAAATACCACCGGACTGATCCCGGATCGAATCTGCCAAGTTGGGGTCAGAAGGTTGAGGCCTCAACCATCTAAACCTCTCACCGCGGCACAAGAAGAAGAAGAAGAAGAAGAAGTCTGCATTTTCAGAAGAATTCAAGATACAATTTATCTAAACACTGATGGCATCATTCTTCGTCTGCGAAGTAAATATTGTAATTGATGATGACCATCAAAGAAACAGAATAAGTTAAACCAGTACATCCAGTACAACAAACATGTAAAAAAACATTGAACTTCCTAAGTCGAAACATAAGCATCAGTCATTCCACGGCATTAATCCAGTCCACAAATCAGAAAAAAATTCACACCGTCAATTTATGAGGACATCTTTGAGAAAATAAAAAATAAAAGAGGCATTTAAGTCGTCAGGTTGTGAGTTTTACAAATAGGAAAAGTCCTCTCAGTTTTAATTACTGCGTTGATGGTGTGAAAATTCCCTTTGGGGATCATTGTAGGTACCTAGGTCTTAATATAAGGAAAGATCTTCATTGGGGTATTCGCATAAATATGATTGTAAATAAAGGGTACAGATCTCTGCACATGGTTATGAGGGTATTTAGGGGTTGTAGTATGGATGTGAAGAAGATATTTCGGTAAGGATCAAGACAGTTTTAATGAATGCACAACTTTCTTTGTAATTTGTTTAGCGCAATTACTTTTCTGAGTTTTCTGCAGGTTTTTGTAGAGGTTAGTGTGAAATATAATTTTGTTTTCATTCTTATCTGGTTGGTAAGTTGATCAACAGGACAGTTGAGAAGATGTCTATACTAGAAATAGGGTAGTGGAATCGGTCATGCTGATTTTCAGTTTCAAAAGGAGTAGCTGTCGCAAATAACTCCAAAAAATCTCTTGAAAGAGTTATGTTTATATCACGTTCTAGATTCTCCCGGGTGATGAATTATCCCCATGCCAGTTTTAATAATGTACCTATCATACCTAGCGTAATTTAAGCTCGCTCCTTACTACAGTATAGATATAACTTCCAAGCCTTACAATTATTCTTCCCTGGCTTCATAACTGAATAGAATGAAAACATTCATATTTCTTACTCCTGTAAGTCTTCCAATCTATCTGAACTCATCTCGTGCTCTGCCTCTTCAACCTCGCTGCCAGATGTGATTTGATTGTGTACGATTTGATGTAATTTGTGTTTCATAACGTTATTTCATTTAAATATCGACATACGTTGATGTAGGATTAGGTTATACGTTAAAGATGAAAAGTTGCGTGAAACAAGATTCACTTTTGAGCGATCTAGCTAGATGCGAGCTGAAAGTGTATCGTATTGCAAGGGATTTATCTTTACTAGATAAAGAAATGTTTCTCAAGTTGAGGAGCGCGATCTAGTATGACGCTGTTTTATACTGTCAGTGGTACAATAGTTGTGGTTCGGTGACCCATGACGAGAAGGTTAACAAAGATTTTGAAATATTACAAAGCGTGCAATATTACGCGTGGACGTAGACCTTTTAGACCATCCACTTTAATTTTTTAAATAGCGGTTTGCGTGTGCAGGCCGAACTGTGATAAAACCGCACAAACCTCGACCTGATATCAAAGAGTTAGTTTCAAATATGCAAGATATAATTATGTATAACTATAGCACACTAGTGCATGAGATTTCACCGTGCATATATTTTCTTCTCTTTACTCCCCACACCATTCCTCGTAGATCAGAACCTGCTGTGATAACAGCAATGGTTTCTCAAACTGTGGGCCGCAATAAACTACGACAAGGCAAAGTGTGTCTAAACAGTCGAGTGTGTGGTTGCTAATCCTTTTTATTTTTATACAAAACTAGCAGTTTCCCGCTGGCTCCGCCCGCAATGTACAAAGTATGGTGTTGTTCATTACTATGCTCACGGAAGTATTTGCAAAGTTTTCAGTTAATGAAATAAAGCACAAGATCTGCTGTGGTAATAGAATGTAATATTATGTCAACAAAACACTTGAAAATACATCATACGAAGAAATTGAATTAAACGTTCCTTGGAACAACACTACGCGCCGAACCGTTAAAAGATCTTCGTCATGGAGACGAATGTATTCATAACTTTTCTCAGAATCTACCCATTTAAGTAGTTATTACCTCAAAATAAATCTCTTGATCCACCGAGTGGTTTTAGACCAAAACGAACTGCGTACCTCAATTAGAACGAAAGATATCATTGCTTCAATGAGAAGAAAATGTTGAAGGAATGAGACGTCAAATTGAATGTGCACTCATAACTTTCCTCAGAATCCACCAATTGGAATAGTTAAGATCTGAAATGAAAGATTTTGATCCACTGAGTGTTCTTAGGCCAAAACAAACTCCGTAACTCAATTATAACTAAAGACATGATTGCTTCAAAGATACCAAAAATTGAAAAATCAAATAATTTGAGGAAGGCGGAAGTTAAGTGATTTATAGTACCTGATGACAAATACGTGCATGAATACCTTTCAGTTAAAAAATGAAGGAAATCTACCGGGTAGAATGGCCGGACTGACTGACTTTAATTTCCATAATCTTTTAATATATAGATGACTGCGTATCATTATATATATTAACTAGCAGAAGTACCCATTCTTCGTACGGGTTATCAGAAACTTTTTTTTTTTTTTGCCAGTGGCTTTACGTCGCACCGACACAGATAGGTCTTATGGCGACGTTATCAGAAACTGGCTTTAGTTACTCATACTATTGGTGTGACTGACTTCATTAGATATTTATATCACTGGTGTATTTACTTAAGTACGTAGAAATTATTTGTCATGTTTGGAATTACAGCGTATCTTCTTCTTCTTCTTTTCTTAAGGGGGCCTCTAAATATTAGTTCCTAATTAGCGTCGACCTCCAAGATCTTTTGCTACCATGTTTTCCCTTCATTCCCACCTAGATATAGCTGCTCCCTTCACAAAGCTGCAGGTTTAGTGTAAGTATTCTTTCGCCAGATAGTACCACAAATCAGGGCTTGTCACTCATGTCGCACATCATATAATGAATCTGAGTATAAATGTTGAGAAATTTTTTCAATTTTTATACAAAACTAGCAATGGTTACAATGATCGTAAAAGTGGACCAAAATATCGGCACTAATAACATCAGTGATCCTACTACTCCATGATTTGATAGAAAGTACTTTAAACTATAGGTAACATACTCCGCAAAATGCTGAAACCTAAGCCAGTACGTAAAAATGGAGGCCCGTCGGCAACCGCTGGTCACTGTACTACGGAGATCTCCGGGGCTATTATTTTTATACTTCACTCCCTTTCCATCCCCGCCCAAAGGAGTGCTATGAGCGTCTTACACAGCAGTTTATTTTTTCCAGATAGTCTGTCATATGTGTATCAATTTTGGTTGGCAGCTATGGCCAAACGTACATGCATAATCTAGCTGTTGTAGAATCCTGGAGCTGACGTTGCCATGGTTACGGCCGTTCGTTTCTTTATCCGATTCCCAGAGCAGGGGTAGAATGGTTCCAATATCTTCATAACGGTTGGTTTTATGGCCTTCAAACATGGTTTTCGAACCCGAAGGGTTTACCGAGTTTTGTTCTTTGCGTCAAGGGGCTTAAAATGAGCTTTGTCTCGTCCTTGTACGACAAATTCTACTTCGCCTATATTAGCTTATTATTTTAATATTTTTATACCTCCCCTCATCGCCGCCCCCCCTCCCTCTCAAATTGTTTTGAAAATAAAATACAGCCCCTATTACTCACTGGCAATGTAGCTTTCTACAGGTGAAGTAATTTTTAAAATCGGTTCAGTAGTGTTTGAGTCTATCCGTTACAAACAAATATACAAATTTTTCCTCTTTATAATATTAGTATAGAAGTATAAATTACAACCCTACACATAGGGCATCCAGCTGCAAAACAGGGTTTAATCCACTTGTGCGACACAGTTCGCACCCGAAACCTCACAGGTGTGGGTAAAGCGATAGAAGCAGAAGATACTTTTAAAAAAATTGACCCGCTTTTTAATTCTTTTCACCCCCCATAAGTGTATTTTCCAAAAAGAGTGTGTTCATTTATAAAGGAGATTCCAAGTACAATTTTTAAAGTCTGTAACATCTTTCTTGAGACATATGTATCCTCATATAAATAATTCAACTCTTTCCTCATTTTCTTCCCCCCCCCCCCCCCTTAAGTGGATTTTCTGAAAACGAATATTTGTGTGATTTTATTTTTAAAGAGGATTCCAAATATCAATTTTCATGCCTGTAACATGTTCAGTTTTTGTGATTTATTGTAGATAATTTCGCTGCTGTAGAATCCTGGAGCAGACGTTGCCATGGTTACGGCAGTTCATTACTTTATCCGATTCCTATAGCAGGCGTAGAGTGGTGCCAATATCTCCGTAACGGTTGGTTTTAGGGCCTTAAAACATGGTTTTCGGGCCCGTAGGGCTTACCGAGTTTTGTTCTTTGCGTCAAGGAGATTAAACTGAGCTTTGTCTCGTCTTTATACGAAAAATTCGATATTTTGCCTATATTAGCCTATTCTTTTTATATCTTCCCCCGTGCCCCCCACTTCGAATTGTTTTGAAAATAAAATACATCCCATGTTACTCACTCGCAATGTAGCTTTCTACTGGTGAAGAAATTTTTAAAATAGGTTCAGTAGTTTTTGAGTCTATTCGTTACAAACAAACAAATTTTTCCTCTTTATAATATTAGTATAGATATTATATTATACACTACATTGACTACATCATGGAAACCTTACATTCAATAAAAACAAACTAAAGTCCTCTTTCTACTATTTTTTCAAGAAATCTCAAAAGAAATGAAAGTTGAATTTCACTGCTTTCCATATACACCGCTACGTCACTCGCCTGCGAGTAACTAAGTTACGCTAACATAAGAGTGCCTTTGAATAACACCTCACATAAAACTCTAACACCGTGAGACAATATTATAAATAGCTAAAAGTACTATACAAAGGCATAATAACCTAAGTACTGATCATAACCACTGACCAAAACGGAGTAATTTTTATGCTCGCTTTATTGACTTCACATGTTTTGTTTTCCATTTCCTTCGCGTTTGATGTCGCCATTTCTAAGTTAGGGTATAGTCTCGAATTACGGCAAATCAATTGGCACTAACGAGGAAAGATTTGATTCACTTCGAAGTTGGTTATTTATGTTTATAATGTTCTTAAACAAGTCTTCTACCTGCAGTCAAATATAACTTACATGAAGTTTGAACCATGTCGGTGTCACCAAATGTGTTTGCTAAAATCACTGCATATCATTATATAAATTTTAATTATATTATTCAATGCATTGAATACATCATGGAAATCTTACATTCAACACACAACAAAAGACAAGTGCTCCTTCTTCTATTTCTTCGAGGAATCTCGTAAGAAATGAAAGTTGAAATTCACTGCTTTCCAGTTGCTTAAGTGCAACCAACCACCATAACAAACCAGTTTTCCAAATTACAGAGTGGTATCCACTACGATGATATAAAGTGATTATAAACTGCGTAGTGCGATCAATTATCATAAAAATGCTTATCAAGCTGTGAAACGCGATCAGCTTTGAAAGAAAGGTGTTTTTTAAATTACTGAACGCAATCCAATACGATAAGAAAGTGTTTCCAAATTGTGGAGTTCAATGCACTATATTAAAACAAAGCGTTTCTTAAACTGTGGAGTTCATTCTACTATAAAGCAGAAAAACGAAGTGTTTCTCAAACTGTTGACAGCAATTTTTTATAACAGAGCAAAATGTTTCTGAAATCTGAGAAGCGCAACTTACTATGACAAAACAAAACGTTTCTCAAACTGTGTACATCAGTCCACTATGACGAAACGGAGCGTTTCTGAAACTGCGGGCTGCAACGTATTACGATAAAAATGTTTTTCAAGATGTAGAGTGCAATCCGCTATAACAAAACAAAGTGTTTTACAAAATACGGTGCTGCTCTAGAAGAAAGTCCTTTTATTGTGTTAAACATGCTTACATTTTTACACTTTTCGAGACTCGTAGTAGTACATAGTCTTCAGTAACAAGTAATTTTATTAAGTTGGGTATCATTGTGATAATACGTATGGCTCCAGACACTGACATTTTCACATCAAATACTCAGCGATGGCTGAATGTATTCCATCTCTCAATGGGGCTGGACGTTTGTTACGTCCATCAACAACAGAAATAAACAAAATGAAAAACTTGCTGCTAATTAAAGCAAACTCACTACTGATGTGTGTCTTCGCGCTCCTCGCTCTGCGCCGCCTGCTCCGCGCACGCAACAGCCTGGATTGTTCTCGACTCTACGAGACGTCTGCACTGCGCTTGCCTGTTACATCAGCCAGCTATATAAAGGCGCTGCCTTCCAGCCACAGGCGAGGACTTGCCAGTGCCCAGCACCAGATTACGCCGAATGTCGAACACGGAGGCTATCCCTCTTAAAAAGGTGTCTCGAATAGGTGGACTGATTCTGAGTGTTTGAGGTTTCACCTCGGGTTACTGCCTCCGCTCCCGTTTCCCGCAGCCACGTCGAGCGCAATGACAGTATTCCCTCAGTCCCACCTAGGCTCAATCACATCAGTTAGTATTCTACTAATTATGCATTTCAATGTCAGTTCCTGACAAGTTATAGAAACAACTAATATTCTATTAGTGCAAGCTTTCGCTACTGATTACACTTTTGACGGTATAGAACAGATAGTTTTAAACTATCAAGAACTCTAGCTTTTCTATGGACTTTCGCATCGAGATAGATTCATGTATATATGTATATAAAGTGTACATTCTTTTTGGACTTCAGTCTACAAGCAACGTTAACTGTTTATAATTTTCATACTGCTTCAAGGAAAGTTTTATTTGAATGTATGTATATATGTTGTTAAGACTATCTGAAGCAATAAAATATAGTTGTGTTCCTGTATACCTGTTCTTGTATACAACAACTGACATGTAGTGAATTATTTTATTCTATCCGAAGGAACATTAACCTTTTTGAAAAAGACAATGTCATCGTATGAAAATATTTGGCATTTGATAGCATACAATAATAACCGGTTACGACAAGTCGTCGGGTTCAATGTTGAGCGTCGTAACGTCATGAACTGAGTGGCGCCATCCCGGACGGTTATCAACTTGTCTTGAAGCCAGTTGAAGAGGTAAACCAGTTACCTTCTCCACTTGGTCTCCCTTCCAGGATTACTTGTTCTAGGTTTCCTCTATCTCTTCTCACAATATGTCGAAAGAACTGGAGGATATTTTGGTTGATACGAGAAGAAAGGCGCTTGGAGATATTTTCTATGATAATGGACGCATTAGTTTTACTTTTCGGTACATTTTCATGCCTTCTTTCTGCATCAACACCCAAGCTCAAATGCATCAACACGCAGCTTGTCTCTGGCCCTGAGAGTCCATGTTTCGCAACCGCAAAAGAAGACGGAAAACACGAGTGTTTCGACATGGAGGATCTTTGTACTGTTTGTGGTTGCCCTCTTCTGCCAGATCTTGGTGAGCTTCTTCATAGTCACTTGTCCTAGCGTGATCCGTCTTCTTATCTCGTCTTCATAACTTCCCGTGGCACATAAGGTTGTACGGTTCCTGTACAATTACCTGAGATATAATAGGCCTACATTGAGGCGAGCACAATATATAACAAGGAGAGTACATTCCAAACAAGTTTGAAGGATAATTGAGAGAGAGAGAGAGAGAGAGAGAGAGAGAGAGAGAAAGAAGGAATTAATATCCGAAAACTAAATCAGAATTTACTACAAACAAATAAACCTTTTGTGACATCATGCATATGACATCACAAGCATTTTACAACGTTTGAACTCAGAAGTTGTTAATTTGTATTCATTTGAGTCATAAATAGAGTCGTCACCACGGACTCCTTTAAAAATGACGGAAATATGACGAAAACTAGTGGTGGATAATTGAATATTGTTATACACCTGTTAATACTCTTTTACACATGTCCGCCTGTCATTTTTCAAATTTTACAACTCTGACAGTTCGAACTCGTAGTTAATTGATATATGGTCTTACTGAACTGTTATAAAATTATTGTGTAAATACAAAATTTCGTGTAGTGCAATTCGTTTAGAGTGCATATGAAATTAAAAGAAAGGTTGTTACTCGTGTAATTTTCCACTGCGGACGAAAATAAGGCAAATGTATTTTCAACAATACACAAGAATTCAAACGTCTAATGCACTGTGAGTATTACAATTTAATTCGTCTCATTAAATGTTTTGTAAGTGCTCTTCTTAATGCCGAGTCGTTTCTGACAGTGTTATGTAGAAAATTGTAAGTATAAATGTTCCAGGTTTTAAGTTGTTAAAAATTGGACTGTTTTGTGTACGTGCAAGAACATCAGATTTTCTGCGTGACATCGTGGTGGCACGATATTATTTTCGAGGATTATAATTATGTACGCTTGAATTCCTTTCACACTATTTTACTCTGACTTAAACTCAGTTTTTACTTCGATATTTTGCTTTTATTAAGTGTGACAGAAGAAAATGGCTACTTTTCTTTCATGTACGCATGTTAACAACGTGAGATGTGATGTCAGAAACATGGCTAATGTACCATTTCCTATGCTACACTTTGAAAATATGATAATTGCCTACTCCATAAGAAATTCTCATTTAAATTTGTTCTTTGGACATTCTTTCTTTCTTAATCTGTTTACCCTCCAGGATTGGCTTTTCCCTCGGACTCAACGAGGGATCCTACCTCTACCGCCTCAAGGGCAGTGTCCTGGAGCTTCAGACTCTAGGTCGGGGAATACAACTGGGGAGGATGACCAGTACCTCGCCCAGGCGGCCTCACCTGCTATGCTGAACAGGGGCCTTGCGTGGGGATGGGATGATTGGAAGGGATAGACAAGGAAGAGGGAAGGAAGCGGCCGTGGCCTTAAGTTAGGTACCATCCCGGCATTTGCCTGGAGGAGAAGTGGGAAACCTCGGAAAACCACTTCCAGGCTAGCTGAGGTGGGAATCGAACCCACCTCTACTCAGTTGACCTCTCGAGGCTGAGTAGACCCCGTCCCAGCCCTCGTACCACTTTTCAATTTCGTGGCAGAGCCGGGAATCGAACCCGGGCCTCCGGGGGTGGCAGCTTATCACACTAACCACTACACCATAGAGGCGGACTCTTTGGACATACTGGGCAAATTTTACCATTCTTCTGAGGAACTTAAATCCCCAAAAACTATGGAACGGGACCCATCTGTGAATTACTAGCGTAACTATCTCATAAAGGCTATTTTTATGAGTGGATGTGGAAAAACAGATCGTGATACAGAGAATTTCCCTTTTCTACAGACCTCCCGTTTTAGTTTAAGTGGCTTCAGTTTCCTGTACGACTTCGTAGTCCGGCTCCATGGCTAAATGTTTAGTGTGCTGGCCTTTGGTCACAGAGGTCCCGGGTTCGATTCCCGCCAGGGTCGGGAATTTTAAGCATCATTGATTAATTTCCCTGACACGAGGGTTGGGTGTATGTTCTGTCTTCATCATCATTTCATCCTCACCACGACGCGCAGGTCACTTACGGGAATCAAATCAAAAGACCTGCATCTGGCGAGCCGAACCCGCCCTGGGATCTCCCGGCACTAAAAGCCATACTCCATTTCATTTCATTTCATTTCATTTACGACTTTGTTTTGCATTGACTGTAAATAAATGATTTCGAACACACCCTGTTTTCACATGGGCCTTTATGTATTGCTTTCTCACGTGTTAGTACACCCTGCAGTCTCTACGTTCTAGCTCCTAATGGTAGAACAAGAAATGTTCTGTATAAATAAGCCCTCAACTAAATAGCTGTATTTTTCCACGTTTTCGCCCATATGAACCTAATTAGTTTATGGATCTTTATATTAAAACAATGGTGGGAGCTGGAATAATTAATTCAATATAGGCGAAGATATGGACAAACTCTAAAATTAATAAACTGCAAATAATAAATAACAGTCTTCCATATTTTCGGAAATATAATAATTAGTCACTGAGTAACAAATAAACACATTTAAAATAGTAAATCTTTGCATTACAGTCGGTGTTCTTCTTTTGTTTTTATGAAACTCAAAGGACACAATCGCTTGGATTCGCAAAACCTGGCCGACGTTGATGGAGCCGGTAGGTTTACATTTAAATGAAATAAAATAAAGACAGAACTAAAACAATGCGAAAATAAAACGACAGTAATAATAAATACCTTGACGGAATACAGACGATGATGAAGTAGACAAAGAACATCTGAATTTATAAACTGGAAACGCAGGCCTTTTAGGTATTAATTAATTACAGTGTGCCATTACACCTGCAAGCATGTTACAACAATATAGCATTTTAACAAATAATAGTGAATTCACGTGATGAAGTACCCTGGATCCTTCGACGTGAAATAATTTATACTTGACCGATAGAGTTGTCCGTGTGGTCAGGTTCACGCAACTGTGAACTTACATTCGAAAGACAGTGGGTTCGATTCCTACCGTCGGCGGCCCTGAAGATCGTTTTCCGTGGTTTTCCATTTCCACACCAGGCAAATGCTGGGGATTTACCTTAGTTAAGGCCACTGCTGCTGCCTTGCCAATCCTAGCCCTATCCCATTACTCCTTTACCGAAAACCTTCGATTCTTTTTTATGTTTACCTTCCATTCTCCATCCTGATCGAGCCACCAAGGAAACTCCCTCTCTCTGACCAAGAGATGTGGGTGGTTTGAGGAGATTTGATGGAGAAGGGAGGTGGGAAAAAGGACGTGAAAAGTGAAGGAGGTAAAGGGGGGATTTGCCTGTTGGCTAAGGCTTTTTTTGTGTGTGTTTTCTTTTTTTTAATAACAAAGTAAAAATGTGATTTTCCATGTAGGTGATACAAAATAGTGCGACGTTAAACAAAAGTTACAGAGAATATAATTTCCGATCATTTATGTTTTATTCAGTTTTACCGTACCGACTATGATAATAGTGGTATTTCAGAACCAGAAGACACTTAATAATGTGACGGCCTACAATATCGAAAGCGCGTAACATAGATCAACAATAACATTACACTGACCGTTGTTTGTTGTAATGTTCTTTGTCTCTTATGCTGACATTCAACTCCGATAGATGGGATTACTACTGCGTACCGAGTATAACAGCATAACTGAATATTGGCGGGAAATAGCTGAGGAGTTAGATAACTGTCTTCTTTAGCATGCCAATCCTCTGGTCCATACATTTTCTGATACTGTTGGTACGTAACACACTGGTTCATAGTATGCCAGCTATTCGATACCTACTCTGACGCGCTGTTTTGAATGAGCAGTGTGCGCACTTAAGTCAGAGCCTCAGTTAGTAGTAGTAGTAGTAGTAGTAGTAGTAGTAGTAGTAGTAGTAGGAGTAGTATGAACTGCTCTGGAATTACAATTTATCCCTATTCCAAATTATAGTACCAGAATTCACTAAACAACTCAAAATTCAACCTTGAAAAGAGCCGTTTCTTAAGGAAAAGCTTCTTCCTCTTCACTGTCATTAAATCTACATTAATTTTATTCGAAATTAGCACCGAAGATGTGATATCTTCTCTGCCTTGGAGGAAAAATTGCCTCCACGTCAGATAGTTCTTTCCCCCGCCAGTATAGCGAATTGATATTTTCCGACTCATCGGGTACTCCCAGGAAGCCGATAAGTAAACGGGCATAGTTTTTGCCCTGGGACTATCCACTATTTGAACACCCCCCACCCCCCACCGAAAAAAGGACGAAGATTGTTCACGGATCACGGATGTCTGCGTCTTGGTAATTCCAGCTCGGTAGCTTTGGACTGTTAGTTCGGCAGCATAGTACTGTTCGTTAAAAGTGAAAAAATGTGTGGTTTTCCATTTGATCGAGTATTTCATATGAAGGCATTGCTTTTTATCGCGCCATTCCTACCGACGTCATTGTAATGACCCATGTTCATTTCAGTTGGGAAAACCACTACGAGAGTCTTTCTGAGAATCTATATAGGCAGGCGGAGAGTGAGTGTCTGCCATTATAATGAAAACTCTCCAACCTGATTGTGACTGACGGTAGGCAAGCTGGCCTACCATTACAATGAAAATTCCCTAACCCAGTCTTGATATGAGAAAAGACGTTGGTGACTTGCCCGTCGTGCTTCTAGGGCAACGTTAACAGCTATGCAACTTAATACAATCGTGCTCACAACGTTTACACTACCTAACCTAGAATTCTGTATAAAATTTAGAATTCCGTTGCGAAGCACGGGTACATCAGCTAGTATGTGATAACTATACGTACTGTATTATCCGTCGCGCTATAGATATTAAGTACATGATTTCGAATGTCATTCAGACTGTCACCAATCACCCTTGCGACCCCAAAAGCAGTGAATTAAACATTAATTTCGGTCATTCAAGCCCCTCTCAGCACCCCCGTTTCAATGTAGGCTGAACGTGTACTTAAACAGTATCCAAAGAGTCAAAATTTGTCTCAGCGACACGTAAACAATGGAATCGACATTGATATTGGTTATTTTCCATTACTTTTACATGTCATCTCCTTTCATTCCCCACCCCTAGTGGGGCTGGGATGTTTCATTTCCATGTATACCTAGTTTCGTTGAGAGCTATTCTAAAACATACCAACATACATCCACACTATCTCTAATTTTTACATTCATTTTCACCACTTCTCATATACACATACACATATAGACCATCATCTCGGTCATTTTGGAAATTGTGTTTTTCATTTTTTCTCACCCTCTATGCGAAAGGGGACTGAACTTGGACTTTTTAAACATCCGGAGTGTCACTATTCATCTCAGCGAACCCGAAAAGAATGGACTCGACACTATTTTCGATTACTTTTATATCTCACCCCTTCCCACCCCACCCCTAGGGGTGTTAGTGTTGTCATACCTTCAAGCAATTTGTCTCCTGGTAGTAAGTCCTAAGTGTACCAAGATTGGTCGAAATCACTCCCGTAGTCCTGAAGTGTATGGATTCAACACTAATATCGGTCGTTTTTGGTTAAATTAATACTAGCTGATGTACCCGTGCTTCGCTACGGGATTCTCAGAAAGACTGACTTGGTGGTTTTCCTCATTGAATTCAACATAGGTCATTACAAAAAAATCAATAGGAATGTAGCGATCGAAAGCAATGTTATCATATAAAATACTCGATCAAATGAATAACCGCACACTTTCTCACTTTGAACGAACAGTACTACGGTGCCGATCTAACAGTCCAAAGTTCCAGAGACTGCCTTGAACACACCTCTGTCATTATTCCGTTAAATATGCACATTACTCATTCCAATCAGTGCCTCAGAGTAGGGATTGAATAGCTCGAATGCTATGATGAACCAGTGTGTTACGTGCCAGTAATATCAGAAAATATATGAACCAGAGGAATGGCATGCTAAAGAATAAAGTTATGTAACACCCCAGCTACTTCCCGCCAATACACAGGCAGGCTGTTACACTCGGTACGACCAGGCGAGTTGGCCATGTGGTTAGGGGCGCGCAGCTGTGAGCTTGTATCCGGGAGATAGTGGATTCAAACCCCACTGCCAGCATCCCTGAAGATGGTATTTCGTGGTTTCCCATTTTCACACCAGTCACGCCAGGCTGTACCTTAATTAAAGCCAAGGCCGCTTCCTTCACACCCCTATTACTTTCCTATCCCATCGTCGCCAAAAAACCTACCTGTGTCGGTGCGACGTAAAGCAAATTTAAAAACCTCGGTACGCTGCAGTATTCCTATCTATCGGGGATAAGTGGAAACAGAAGACAAAAAGCACATCACAACACACAATGGTCAATGTAATGTTATTATTGATAAAGTTTATGAGCTTTCTATATTGCAGGCCTTCACATTAGTTTTCTTTCGACTCTGTGATATTAGGGCGTCTTACAAAATTATTTATATCGTAGACTGTAGTTCCTTATTCTCAGACTTTACATACCGATTTTCACTAAATTCTGTTTACCCATTTTCTCGTGACTCGGCGCTGATATGGACTTAGTAACAAAAGTCCAAATTCATGAATATCTCTGTGATTATATGCGATACGATAACAATGTATAAGACATAATTGATCGGAAATTTAATAACTTCTTACATAACTACCACTAACTTACGACATGACTAAAGTTACGTTAGTTATGTAGTATTTATCGATACGACCACTAATAACATAAATAACTTATTTGAGAATTACATTTCAGGCCTAAACTACCATTTTACTAAGTGTGAATAAAATGATTGATGGCCTAGATTATAGCAACTTATTCCCCGACTTTGCATACCAATTTTCGTGGAGATACGACCACTAATATAATAAATATTTGAGAATTAAATTTTAAGCCTTCCCCTAAACTACCATTTTTTCAGCGTGAATACAATTATGTACAGCCTATATTGTAACGACTTATTTCCCGTCTTTTTCTACCGATTTCCATTAAGATACGACCACTAATAACATAAATATTTGAAAATTAAATTTTAGGCATTCCCCTAAACTGCTGTTTCACTCAGCGTGAATACAATTATGGATGGCCTAGATTATATCGACTTATTACCCCGTCTTTGCATACCGATTTTCATTAAGACTCGACCACTAATAACATAAATATTTGAGAATTAAATTTCAGGCCTTCCCCTAAACTACCATTTCACTCAGCGTGAATAAAATAATTTATAGTCTAGATTGTAGTCGTTCATTACCCGACTTTACATACCGATTTTCATTACATTTTCTTCAGCCGTTTTCTCGTGATGCGTGTACATACATGCATACATACATACATACATACATACATACATACATACATACATACATACATACATACAGACAGACAGAGAGACAGACAGACAGACTTTACGGAAAAGTAAAAAATGCATTTCCTTGTTACTGTGGACATGACCGATACAGAAATACCATTCTTTTCAAATTCTGAGCAATGTACAGACAAAACTCCTATTTTACATATATAGATTCCTCCCACTTCCCTAAGGCATCTAGAGGTGTTTTTCCCCCCACATTATTTTTTCAGATAGTAGGCAAGATTTGTACAAAGTTTAGTTGACAGCTTGTGATAGTACATATATCACACCCCCGAATTATATGTAGAAGTTAGAGATATTATTGTCGGTATTCGACTTATTATTATTATTATTATTATTATTATTATTATTATTATTATTATTATTATTATTATTATTATTATCAGTATTTCATTTGTATATTTTGCCATGTATATTGGTAAGCTGGAAGATATCCACATATGTAGTTATGAGTAATTTGTTTTGCACGAGTGGGAAAACATTGCTTTAATAACTCTGGTAATTTGGTTGAGGCATGTGGATACCCCAGTGTTTGTTGTGATGTACTTGTGTCGGGATATTCAATGAGTCATGTATATATCCCAGCCTGATGAGATGAGCTTGTTGTTGTATTAGGGAAGTTCGTTGACTCATCCGAGGCAAACCCCAGAGTTTGTTTATCTCTTGGGAGCAAGGTATTGACCAGTAGAGATCACTCATGATTGGCTGGCAAGCACCAATCCAGACGTATCATCTGAGAGGAGGGGGATGTTGATGCCTATAAAGGTTGATCATACGGCGGCAACCAGGGACATTGTAAAGGTGATTGTAAAGGAACGAGAAGGAAGATAACTACAACCAGTGACACTGTATAAGAGAACTACAACTGACGCACTGTACGGGAAGGAAGTGGTGCTGATACACGGTACTGGAGTGGCACGGCTGCAATGGACTGGACTTCAAACGTTCGTGGAGCGTAGTCTTGTTATGTTCGTGGAAAGTGGCTGATTGTGGAGAGTGCTTGCGCATTAAGTATTGTAGCACTTGTGGCGGCCTAGCATTATATGTTAGTGAAAGCTATCTCAGACTTTCCATAATTTATGTTGAGGATCGACAGACGTGTGTATATATCTTTACAACAAGTGTTAAAATATGTGAACACAGTAGTACAAGGTACAGTATCTGTGTGATGTGAGAACTGCCGATTATGAGAATCGGTAAGTCGAATTGATATAGAGACAGTGAAGGGTATTTATCTTCATACATGTACATTGTTCATCGGACCATCTACAAATGGTAGCTTAGTTCTCGCTTTTGTTTTCCCACGATTTTCATTATTGTTGTTGTTGTAAATATGGAGTCTTCCAGCAATATTTTATGTGTGTATTATATGTATAATGTTGTATGTTGATGAGGTGCTCATGCACGGAATTTGTTCACAATATAGTTAGCTATTTTAGAATCAGTGTTATTGATGAACCTAGGTGCAGTTCCTACCTAATTAGTCGTTTTCAGGAGGTTAGGTAAGGCCTGCAGCAGATGTACCAGTACGCAGCATTATGTACACGCCCTGGGATATAAAGTTTATCATGCTCTTATCTAAATTCGAGGGATCCATTCTGGTGAACTCTGGCGCCCATTCTATGGACATTTCGGTTAATTATGCTTATTAATTTTATTAAGTTTTATTTATGATTTTATTTATATATTTTTATTTTATTGATTATATTTATTAGTATTCATCAAAAAGTTACACTTGGCTTCCCAACGTGTGGCTGAATGATTGGTACATCTGTTAGGCGTATAAGCGTAGGTGCACTTGTCAGGTGTGGATGGAATTCTGAAAACTATGTCAGTGAAGTGTTTTATGTGTTTCATGTGTATTTTGGAGTGTGAAGAAATGTTGTAGAGAGTCCAGTATTATAAAATTGAGAAGTAGAGAGGTTTTGAAAGTTGTTGGTACTATGAATCAGGATAAGAGAAGTCAAAAGAATTCCACCACATTGAGTTTATCTAATTTAAGTGAGAATAGCGAAATGGCTGATAGTAGGAAAGATCAATCGGCAAAGATAGGTGAGGAACCGAGTAACCCGTCTCAAACTCAGAATGTAGGGGATCAACGGGCGACCTTAACTCTTAGTATGCTTCAATCACTATTTAATCAGTTTAGTAAAGAGTTGAAGGGTGAATTTAACAGTAAGAGTGATGTATTGCCCAGTAAAATCGATAATAATAATGTTGAACCGTCCAGTAAGATTGATAGCCAGAGTAAAGAGTTAAATTCAGTGAGTGTTGAATTAAATGCTGTTACCAGTAAAATCGATAATAATAATGTTGAATTGTCCAGTAAAATCGATAATAATAATGTTGAATTGTCTAGCAAGATTGATAGTCAGAGTAAAGGGTTGAAGAGTGAACTGAGTTTTTTAAGTAATGAAATATACAGTATTAATAGTGAATTAAATTCAGTTAGTACGGAGCTGTCCAGTAAGATTGAGAAGCAGAGTGCAGAGTTAAATTTAGCTAGTGTTGAATTGTCTAGTAAAATTGATAGTTTAAGCAGTGCTGTGAATGGTAGAATAGATGAATTAAACCAGAAATTTGACCATCAAAGCAGGGAAATTCAGGAAGTCAATAATAAGGTAGAAGCTCAATGCTTGGAATTGACTGAGAAAATTGAATGCCGATTTAATGTAGTTAGGAAAGAATTTGTTGAAAACAGCAAGGAATGTCATAAGAGAATAAAAATAGTGGAAGATAAAGTCGAAGAAATAGATAGAATTAAATCCAATTAGAACGTTTTAGCGAAGTGTATAGATGAGAAGAATGAGAAATTGGAGAAAGACCTTAAGTCGGTAAAAGATGACCTCAAGTCAGTAGAAGGAAATGCCAGAATGGTAGTGGAAGAAAGAATTAAATCATGTGATGTGAAATTAAGGCAGGAGATCAGTCAAATCCAAGCAGGTAGCAGTATATGTAATAGGTACGTATCTTGTACGAAGGACTCTGAATTACCAAAGTTTAATGGTCGGCAGTTTAATCCGATGGAATTCTTGATAACGGTGGAGAAACGGTTTTCCAAAAATCTTGACGATGGTTTGATTGAGTGGAGTATGGTTGATGAGCTGTTGGATGTTGCATTTGTTGGAGAAGCGAGATCTTGATTTCAAGTTTATAGACAGGGTATTTCGAGTTTGGAGAAATTTAGTTCTAAATTTTGGAGTGATGCTATTCAGGGAAGGGAAAGAGATCACGTGCTATTTGGAAAATATAGACCTGAGGAAGGTGTGTCTATGACGGAATAATTCTTGGCGCATGTTCTGATCAGCCAGAATATTGAAGGTCTAGCATCGGAGAGAGATACAGTCCGCCAGATGTTGAGGCATTTTCCTGAGAAGGTCGGATTAGCTGCATGTATGCAGAATATTGTTACGATTAAAGAATTAGAGCAGCTGTTAGAGAGGTTTGATGCTTTGGAAGGGCAAGGGAGGACTAGGCAAAGTGAAGGTAGGAATTACGGGGATAATGGGAGACAAGGTAATCAGCTAGGGGGAGATAGGAATAATCAGAATTTCAGTCATTCTAGGCAAGGGAATCAGGGTGGTAATTCCGGAAGGGGAAACAGACCGTCTAATCAGGGAGTTAATCACCAGGAATATTTTGGCAGAAGACCTAATCAAGGGGAATCAGAAAGTAGGGGGCGTACGGATCAAAGACCTCCAGATCAAGTGCCGAGACGTGATAATAGTGAACAGTCCACGTCAAGTAATTTAAACCGGAATCGGACTTCTTAGTTGGGTCAGATAGGCAGTCCGATACCGAAATTCCTATTCACGCGATGAAACAGGTAAGTTACGAGGTAGACGTGAAAGAGGAATTATTGTATGACCATGTGTTTTGTGTTCAGGGAGATTTTGAGAATAGGGGGCGTGATGAAAGTAAGAAAGATGTGTCGGATATCATACTGTGTGCTAGTGGTGATGGTAATAGCGGTGTTGCGATCGATAATCTTGTGGAAGTTTTTGAAATTGAAAGTGAAGTTTTTTGTGAAGTTGATGAAGGTTGTTTTGTGAGTGAAGAGTGTATACGGAGTATACATCATGAGGATGTTTTTGTTGATTTAAGTGTACGTGAGGAGAGTAAAGTTAGGTCCATTATGTGTGAAAATGGTGACTTTGAGATTAATGAAACTTCTGATAAGAGGGTCGAAAGTAGCAGTGTTGTTGGCATGAAAGTGGTGCAAGTAGGACCTGATATGTAATGTGGTGAAGATGATTTAATTGTTGGGTCATTAAGTAGCAATGACAGCAATTTCAAAGTGCATTATGGTAAGAAACACAATAATAGAGTGGGCGTGTGTGAGAATGGAAGTGTGCGTGAGATGAAAGAAAGTCTATCCAAGCGTGTGTGTAAAGTTTTATTTAATTCTGAGAGATGTGCGAATGATGTGAACGACGTGCTGAGTGATAGCGATGTGGAATGTGTGAAAAGGTATGTGATTTGTTTGCTTGCATTAATTATGAGTTTGTGGAAGAGTAAACGTAGTGAGATTCCCGCGCATTTCGGAAATAGGGATTTCTTTGTTATGAATGTCCTGAGTGAAAGTTTGTATAATTCTTGGGTGACTGCATGGGATGAATGTTTGTGTGTGAGATAGATTGTATTAGAGATGTGTTCGGTTTTTATTGCGGTACGCACTCCTCGTCTATGGATGCCAATGTTAAGTTTATGTATAGTTTTTCATTTATATCAGGGTCCGTATACTGTGGACAGTAGAATAGGCAAGTGTGCTTATAGGCTCCTAACCACTGACAAAAAGGTCCTTGGGACATTTAATATCTATAGTCTTCGCAGATATAAGAGATAGGATCTGCACCTTGGATGTATATGAAACAATCAGAGTTGTGTGTATATAGCCATATTATTATTATTATTATTGTTTGGACAAATTGTATTCCGTGTGTGCGAATACAATGCAGTAGACGCAATGTATGTATATCATTATTACAGTAAATTATGTGTTCAGTTATGTCATTATAAAGTTATGTATGAAGTTCTGTTTTATGGTGAATCATAATATATATCATCGATTCACGAAGGGGGCGTTATGTGATAGTACATATATCACACCCCCGAATTATATGTAGAAGTTAGAGATATTATTGTCAGTATTCGTTTTATTATATTTATTATTATTATTATTATTATTATCAGTATTTCATTTGTATATTTTGCCATGTATATTGGTAAGCTGGAAGATATCCACATATGTAGTTATGAGTAATTTGTTTTGCACGAGTGGGAAAACATTGCTTTAATAACTCTGGTAATTTGGTTAAGGCATGTGGATACCCCAGTGTTTGTTGTGATGTACTTGTGTCGGGATATTCAATGAGTCATGTATATATCCCAGCCTGCTGAGATGAGCTTGTTGTTGTATTAGGGAAGTTCATTGACTCATCCGAGGCAAACCCCAGAGTTTGTTTATCTCTTGGGAGCAAGGTATTGACCAGTAGAGATCACTCATGATTGGCTGGCAAGCACCAATCCAGACGTATCATCTGAGAGGAGGGGGATGTTGATGCCTATAAAGGTTGATCATACGGCGGCAACCAGGGACATTGTAAAGGTGATTGTAAAGGAACGAGAAGGAAGATAACTACAACCAGTGACACTGTATAAGAGAACTACAACTGACGCACTGTACGGGAAGGAAGTGGTGCTGATACACGGTACTGGAGTGGCACGGCTGCAATGGACTGGACTTCAAACGTTCGTGGAGCGTAGTCTTGTTATGTTCGTGGAAAGTGGCTGATTGTGGAGAGTGCTTGCGCATTATGTATTGTAGCACTTGTGGCGGCCTAGCATTATATGTTAGTGAAAGCTATCTCAGACTTTCCATAATTTATGTTGAGGATCGACAGACGTGTGTATATATCTTTACAACAAGTGTTAAAATATGTGAACACAGTAGTACAAGGTACAGTATCTGTGTGATGTGAGAACTGCCGATTATGAGAATCGGTAAGTCGAATTGATATAGAGACAGTGAAGGGGATTTATCTTCATACATGTACATTGTTCATCGAACCATCTACAAATGGTAGCTTAGTTCTCGCTTTCGTTTTCCCACGATTTTCATTATTGTTGTTGTTGTAAATATGGAGTCTTCCAGCAATATTTTATGTGTGTATTATATGTATAATGTTGTATGTTGATGAGGTGCTCATGCACGGAATTTGTTCACAATATAGTTAGCTATTTTAGAATCAGTGTTATTGATGAACCTAGGTGCAGTTCCTACCTAATTAGTCGTTTTCAGGAGGTTAGGTAAGGCCTGCAGCAGATGTACCAGTACGCAGCATTGTGTACACGCCCTGGGATATAAAGTTTATCATGCTCTTATCTAAATTCAAGGGATCCATTCTCTGAACTCTGGCGCCCATAATATGGACATTTCGGTTAATTATGCTTATTAATTTTATTAAGTTTTATTTATGATTTTATTTATATATTTTATTGATTATATTTATTAGTATTCATCAAAAAGTTACAAGCTATACTGAAACATACACATAAACATCCATAATCTCGGTCATTTTGGACATTTTCTTTTCTTCTCCCCTTGTCACACCCACCCTGCCCTCCCCCTGCCGACTGGGGCTCAACTTGTACTTAAACGATACCCCGAATGTAATTATTCATTTCAGCTACCCCGAAAACTGTGGATTCGACACTATATACGATTATTTTTATATCTCACCCCTCGAAACACTACTCCTAGCGGTGGTTAGGTTGTCATTCCCCCGCGCGGTTTATCTCCCGATAGTAAGTAATAAGTGTACCAAACTACTGATTCGACACTATTATTGGTCGTTCTTATTTATATATATTTCACCCACTCCCCTAGTCATATTCGGGTGTCTAACCTCTCCCCTAGCACTTTTTCCAGATAGTAAGTCATACTTGTATCAAGTTCGGCTGATAGATACTCTGGAGCATGCATACGTCCATTATATCAGTCATTTTGGACAATTTCTGTTTGATCCTTTCTCAACCCCTATGCCAAAGGGGGCTGAAATTGGAATGTGAAATGTTCCGGAGTGTCACTACTCAGCTCAGCGAACCCGAAAACTATAGGTTCTATACTATTTTCGATTTTTACATCTCATCCTCCTCCTCTACGGGGGGCTAGGCTTGCCATATCCCCACGTGATTAGTATTTTGATAGTAAGTCATATGTGTACCAAGTTTTGTTGAAATCGCTCCACTAGTCCTGAAAACTATGGTTCGAGACTAATATCGGTAGTTTTTAGTTACATTTATATTTCACCCCCACCCCCGGGGTTCTAGGTGTGTCTTGCCCAAACAGTATTTCTTACAGATAGTAAGTAATTATACTTTGAAATGTCTGTAAGTTATATCATAGTCGCGGCACAATAGACTACTTACGGTGCGACGTCTTTTTATTCTCAAGTACGATGGCGATTTACTAGCCCGTAATTTCGTCTCCGCGAAACACGACGAGAAGTACTGTCTTCGAGACTGCACGAACATACTATGTGAGGGCCAGTCTCCCTTCTCTCTTACTCATACACATACTGCACTGCTAGACTGGACGGCTTGCAATGAACTGAACTCAACTCAACACACAACTACTTGTTAGCCTTGACCCAGTGGCATATATAGCTGGCGCTGGGAGGGGTAGTTTCTCTCGGTCATGTGACCGTGAGTGCGTAATTTCTGTTAGATTTTAAATCATTGTAACTCAGCAACCATAGGATGGATTAATTTGGAATTTATAGAGGTTAGTGTTCATGACGTCCGCTACCATTTAGCGTTTGTTCCATTAAAATTGGTACAGGCGTTGAAAACTTGCGAAAAGAAAGATATTTTCGAGAAATATCTCTAGGAGAGGTGAGCTTTAAACGACAGGTGACGTCACTTGACTCCGCCTAGCGCACCATTACTCAAAATTCATCTTTTAATGATAAATCTATTTTCAAAATCTATTTCACATAAGAAAGACTCTAGGAGTTTCAAGTGTTCTGTGTTTCAAGGCTCACAAACTGAGAAAATCTCAACAGAAGTTCAAATTCTTATTTTCAATTATAAGTGTGTTCATGTCATGTCATAATACTTAGAAAGACTTTAGGTGAAAAACTGACTCTTTATGTTTTCGCAAAAGACTATTGGATCTGTGAGATTTATTTATTTTCACAAATTGCATTCAAGAAGATTTACGTTAACCCTTTTGATTTCAACAAATTATTTGCATTCTATATCGACATTGCAGGGTGGTGAATTGATTAACATTATTAATAAATTGTTTGAAAAAGGGTATAACCATCTATTATTCGCCCTGCGAGTCTATCCTGCTCTGTACCGGCTCCAAAAACCAACTTCCACTACCTGAGATCCTTCTCATGCCTTACGCCCCGAACTTTTACTGGTACAATACATACATATATATATACTAGCAAATGTACCCGTGCTTCGCTATGGTATTCTGCATTGTATACGAATATTGAAGTTAATTACTGTACATGCAGTGAATAAGATTTTTTTAAATTGTATGTCCCTTAGAGTTATCCAAGGGGCTGCCTGGCCGAGGCGGTAAAGGCGTGCTCGGTTCGCCCGGAAGGACGTGGGTTCGAATCCCCGTCAGGAAGTCGTAAAATGTAAGAAACGAGATTTCCACTTCCGGAGGTGCATATGGCCCTGAGGTTCACTCAGCCTACACCAAAAATGAGTACCAGGTTAGTTCTTGGGGGCAAAGGCGGCCGGGCGTATAGCTAACCACTCTGCCCCATCAAGTGCCGAGGTTAACAAAGGTGGAAGCCTTTACCTTCCACTCCTCCAAGGGCCTTCATGGCCTGTACGGAGGTGACTTTGCTTTGCATTTAGAGTTATCCGGAAACAGCAGGGAGAGGTTCCTATACGTTGTTTCCCATTTAAAATGCGAGTTGCGGAGTTGTGATAATAGCGGCAGGCTCACTTGCCTATTGCTATTCACAATCGAGTAGGGAAGTTTGCATTATAATGGCAGGCCCCATTACCTACTGCGCGATCACAATCGATATGGGGAGTTTTCATTACATTTCAGGCACCTTTCCCACTTTCAGAGAGATTACAGTTGTGGAGTTTTTGTTATAATGGGAGGCACTTCCCTACTGCCAGTCAAAATTGAGTTGTGCTGTTATCATAATGATAGTTCCCTTTTCTTAATATCAGTCACACCGAGTTGGTGAGTTTCCATTATAATATCAAGCCACAATGCCTAATACCAGTCTCATTTTAGATGGGCAGATTTGTTTATAATGGCGAGCACACCTGCCTACTCCCAAATACAATCGGTTAGTGGAGTCTTGCACAAATTTGCATGCTCCTTTGACTTCTGCCAGTCAAATCGAGAAGGGAATTATTCATTACAATGGTAGTCCCTCTTTACTAATACCAGTTACACAGGAGTTCGAGAAGGATCCCATACCTACTGCCAGTCAAAGTCGATGTAGAGAGTAAATATTACAATTGCAGATGCCCTCCTGCTGAGAGTCACTATCGATTCGTAAAATATTAATTATAACGGCAGACACAGCCTTTTTACATCGCTACAAATCGACTTCAATGAGTAGATCGATATACGAAGTATATGCACGTTTACAATATTGCAAACATTCATTTACAGATTAACTGCTGCTAAATGATACGTCATACCGACAAACGGACTGTACCATAAGACGCCTTATTCAGCGTTCTAAATAGCTGGCCTTATGATATTTTCTCCTGTCCCATCTATTTATGGGTAAAATTCAGTTAGGAACGTTGAATAGGGTGAAATTTGGGTAAGGTTTTCTCATAGTGCATTAATTTTGGATACTTATGTGACAGCTAAGAACATAGAATTTGGCTCACATATGGATACTGGGCGAGCCAATTTTCATGCAGAATTAGATTATTAGGTGATTCAAAGTATGGATTATACGTGTACAACGTGCAAAATGTGCGTACATTCGAGAAATAGAGTCAAATCTAACGTATAAGGAATAGAGATACGACGAAACGTCATGGGATCAAAGTTGTAGATCATTCCAAATTGAACAGAGATTGTGCCCTCCGTTTTGTGATACGACTTACCGTTTAGCCACGAAATACCTCGAAACGAAACTAAGGAGGGGCCGACATTAAAATTGCCTCAATGTTTCGATAATTTTGGGGGATAAAAAGTGAAATAATTCAAGATCATGGAAGCTTCCCGTCGGTTAAGGGCTAAGATATATAATTTTGCCAAATTTCAATACTCTAGCTCGTCTGGGAGATTGTGCCGTAATCTTGCTTTGGGGGAGGGGGGATTAAAATGGGGTCTTTCAGGAAACTAAAGCTAACAAATATGCAGATGTCATTATTACACCTGGAACTTTCGCCAAAATAGTCAATGTACAGACACACGTTATTACGATTTTATTTATATACGTAAAGATATCTGCTCCACGTACAGCACCTCTTGAGCTATGTCCGCTGGACTTAGCCTACAAAATCGACCGATCACGACATCCCCCTTATCAATCCTCCCATCGATGCGCATGAAAAAATATTTTAGAAATGGATTTCCATCAAGGTTGGTCGATTTCCAGTCAGGTTGGTCTTGTATATAGTGTAGGAGAGTAAAGTCACTGTACCTGTTCCCAACAGAAACCCCAGTCCATTCCAGGAATTTGACGTGGTATGGACTCAATAACCTTCCTTTGGAAGGTGGATGCTAAATATGAAGTTTGGTTGAAATATCTCCAATAGTTTTCAAGTTATAAGAAACGCGCTTTACATGAACCCGTTCTTGAGTTAAGTCCAAGGGGACTTGTACTGAAAAACGGTCCGTTAACGATACATCCCTTACTAATCCTCGTATCGAAATGATGCACAAGAGAAAATTGTTTTAGAAATTGATTTCCATTAAGACAAGTAGATATCCATTAAGTTTGGTTGTATATATTTTGTGGGAGTGAAAAATCACTGTTTTGTTTTGTACAAATCTCCAGGCAATTCAGAGATATAGAAACAATATTGGCCTTAAAACGTACCCAAGGACAGGTGGATTCTAAATATGAAGTTTGGAAGATATATATCCTATTGTTTCTAAGTTATAAGAACTCAGACAAACAAACAGACAAACATACATACACACATACGTACAAACAAACAAACAAACAAGCAAACAAACAGACACGAAAACTAAAAAAAAAAGCAGGTGGTCATTATTACACCTGAAACGGATAACTGAATGGAAATTTCACCAAAATAGTCAATGTACAGACACACGGTCGTTACGATTTTATTTATATAGACTAGCAAATGTACCCGTGCTTCGCTACTGTATTCTACTTTGTACACGGATATCGAAGTAAATTACTGTGCATTCAGTTAATAGGACTTCTTTAAATTGCATGTCTCTTAGCGTTATCCGAGAAACAGCATGGGCAGGTCCCCATATGTTGTTTACAATGTAAAGCGTTGAGTTGCGAAGTTGTGATGATAACGGCAGGCTCACTTGCCTACTGTCATTCACAATCGAGTTGGAAAGTTTACATTATAATGGCAGGCCCCATTGCCTACTGCGCGCGGTCACAATCGATTTGCGGAGTTTTTGTTACAATGGCAGGCCCCCTTTCCTACTTCAAGATGGATTATATTTGAGGAGCTTTTATTATAATGGCAGGCCCGGTTTCCTACTGCCAGCTAGCTTACTGCCATTCACACGGAGTTGGTGAGTTTCCATTAAAATAGTGGGCCACTATGCTTAATGCCAGTCATATTTAAGATGGGTACATTTGTTCATAATGGCGGGCACCCTTGCCTACAGCCAAACACAATCGGATAGGGGAGTTGTGAACAAAATTACGTGCTCCCTTGCCTTCTGTAAGTTAAATCTAGAAGGGAATTATTCATTACAATGGTAGGCTCTCCTTGCTGATGCCAGTTATACAGGATTTGCAGAAGGACCCCATCATTACTGCCTCTCAACGTCGATATGGGAAGTACTGATTACAATAGCAGGCACACCCTTTCTCGATCGCTAGAAATCTGTATCAGTAAATATATATAGATCGACATATGAATGTATGTTAATGTTTAAAATATTTCAGACCTTCATCTACAGATTAACTGCTGCTAAACGATGTGTAATATCGAGAAACGGATTGTCGAATAATACGCCGTATTTGGTGCTCTAAATGGCTGATCTTATGATATTTTCTTGTATCTCATCTATTCATGGGTCAGATTGAGTTAGAAACGTTGAATAGGAAGAAAATTGGGGAAGTTTGTCTCACAATGCACTACTTTTCGGATAATTATGTGACAGCTACAAACATAGCATTTGGCTCACTTATGGCTACTGAGTGGACCAATGTCCGTGTAGAATTTGATGATTCTGTCTTTCCTATAAGTGATTCAAAGTATGAATTATGTGTGTAAAATTTGCAAAACTTTTCTACAAGCGAGAAATAGAGACAAATCTAACGTGTAAGGGATAGAGATACGACAAAAAGTCATACGACCAAAGTTGTACGTCACTCCAAATTGAACGGAGATTGTACAATCCGTTTTGTGAGAAGACTTACCGTTTAGACGCGTAATACTTCGAAACGAAGGTCTGCACGGTCATCAAAATTGCCTCCATATTTCGATATTCTTCGGGGATAAAAGTGAAAAATGTAAAGATCTTGGAAGTTTTTCGTCGGTTACAGGCTAAAACGTATGATTTAGCCAAATTTCAATTTTCTAGCTCGTCTGGCAGATTGTGTCGCAATCTTGATTTTCGGGGAGGGTGGTAAAAATTAGGACTTTCAAGAAACTAAAGCTACAAAATATGCAGATGGTCATTATTACCCGTTAAACAGGTAGCTGTACGAAAATTTCGCAAAAATAGTCAAGGTATAGACACGTGGGATTTACGATTTTATTTCTTCTTCGCGAATGGCTCACCTAGGACCACGCAGAATCAACATTAATGGGCAATAAAAAGGCTGAAAAGTCTTTCATCTTCAATTATTGTGCAAGTCTACAGTCCTCCGACCATGTCGATCGTGTGGGTTTCCTTTCCTGTTCCTCAAATATCCGTGTTTGAATGCTGTTTCGTACTTCCTCTTGAGCTTGTATATTTGACGATCGTAATTCAGTGAGATCTTTCTCTAATAATTTGTACTATTTTGGTCTAGTAGCCATGTTTTGTAGACATTTGTAAATCTGATGTGAAAGTCTGTTAGGGTACATTCATTCCAAATGCCCTGAAAATGGGATGCGTCACATTCGAGTTACATCTGTAATTTAGGACATGTGCTTGCATATTTCACTATTAGGTTTAGAGTAATTAGTTCTGTTTTTGATTCTCATGATTTTTCGTTATTTTTAATTGTTCCTTTAATCCCTTTTGTAGCAGGTTGAGACTTTGCGCAGCATAGAGTGTTTCTAGTTTAACTACTGTATTGTAATGATGGTGGTGGTGGTGGTGGTGATTATTGTTTTAAGAGGAAGTACAACTAGGCAACCATCCTCTATATAACACTAATCAGAGGGAAAAAGGGAAGGGATCCGACACTTCGAAAAATAAAGATATCGGTCAAAGAAAGATAAGGGCCACGAAGGGCGTGAAAATGAAAGACTCCCTAGCCCTCGCAAACCTAACAGCGTCGGGGTCGGAAAAGAACAAGAGTTGACCAAGGGAGGTCGGATAGGATAGATGTAAGTGAGGAGCCTGGCACAAGTAAGTGGAAGGAATGCCAGGACTCAGCTGAGGGCCCCGTGGTTGCCAACCCACGCTCCAAAGTTCAGAGCCCCTGAGACCCCTTTTAGTCGCCCCTTACGACAGGCAGGGGTTACCGTGGGTGTTATTCTACCGCCCCCACCCACAGCGGGCTATAATGATGTATCTTATGAAAGACATTGTTTATTGTAAAAGGTTCTTGTTAGTTGGAAAGCAGTTTCCATCTTTTGAATCCTTGAAGTTATGGATTTACCGAGCTCGATAGCTGCAGTCGCTTAAGTGCGGCCAGTATCCAGTATTCGGGAGATAGTAGGTTCGAATCCCACTGTCGGCAGCCCTGTACCTTAATTAAGGCCACGGCCGCTTCCTTCCCACTCCTAGCCCTTTCCTGTCCCATCGTCGCCGTAAGACCTATCTGTGTCGGTGCGACGTAAAACAACCAGCAAAAAAAACCGAAGTTATGGATTTCATTTAACTACAGTTTTCTGTAATAAATTCACCTAGGTATTTGAATTCAATCACTCTTGAAATGTTTAAATGCCAATGATAAGTTCTTGTGGTGCATTTTTTATGTCAGTCATATATTTATATTTTTCGAATGATATTCGCCATATTGTCAGCATAATTCCATTAAGTTTCATGATAAAAGTTTCTCCTGCATTTTTCCATAGTTTTGCCACTATTTGATCTTGCCTGAAGCCTTATTCTTTTTCAATGATTTCATTATTTCCTTTATTTCCTGGACACTCGGTGGAGTTCAACCTGGGTTACTTTGGGAAAAGTTGAACATCAACTTTTCTTGGGGTGTTTCACAATTAAGTAATTTAGACAAGTATGTTGCCAGGATTTTACAATTAACACGATTTTATTTATATACATGGGCAAGGAATCTGCTCCACGTACAACACCTTTTGGGCAATGTCCGCTGGACTTAGCCTGCAAAACCGACCGTTCATGATATCTCCCTTATTAATCCTCCTGTCGAAAAAAATGCACATGAGAAAAAGTTTTAGAAATGGATTTCTATCAAGGTTGGTCGATTTCCTGTCAGGTTGGCCTTGTATATATTGTAGGAGAGTAAAATCACTGTTTCTGTTTCCTATAAAATCCCAGTCCATTCTGGGAATTTGAAATAGTATGGACCTTAAACTCTACCTTTGGACAGGTGGATGCTAAATATAAAGTTTTGTTGAAATATCTTCAGTAATTTTCAAGTTATAAGAAATATGCTTTACACGCATCCGCTGTTGAGTTAAATCCATTGGGACTTGTGTTGAAAATCCGTCCGTTAATAATATCTCCCTCATTAATCCTCCTGTCGAAATGATGCACATGAGAAAAAGTTTTAGAAACTGATTTCCATTCAGGATGGTATAATTCCATTAATTTGGGATGTGCATGTTTTTTGGGAGTGCAAAATCATAGTTTCGGTTTCGGATAAACCCCCAGTAAATTTACGCATTTAGAAATAATATTGGTCGTAAAACCTACCCATGAACAGGTGGACTGTAAATATCAAGTTTGGTAGACATATATCTAGTAGTTTTCAAGTTATAAGAACTCAGACAAACAGACAAACAAACAGACAGACACCAAAGCTAAAAGATATGCAGATGGCCATTATTTCACCTAAACGGATAACGGTAAGGAAATTTCGCCAAAATAGACGATGTACAGACACACGGTGTTACGATTTTATTTATATAGATTTCAGCACTAGCCTGCGAGACCTGTGATAGCATTATTTGGTAGTTTATTTAATTGGAGTATGTTGGAATCTAATATCCATTAAACTGAAACAATACAAAATTTGAGTGGAGGGAGTGATGTTAAAAACTGTGCTCAAGTTAGCACCTGAAGTCTCGTAGCCCGGGATCGACCCACTCAAGGTTAGTTCCAAGAATACGTTCCCTGGTGCGAACATCTATGTCAAACAAACGAGTTTATGTGCATTAATGACTCATTTCACTCAAAGGTTGTCGCATAGCAGTTAAGTTTTCAAGCGATATCCTCTGGCGGAAAGTACCATCCGTGACGATGGATAGAGCCAAGAAGAACAGGACCAGTACAAACTCATTCATGAAGCGGGCCAGTACCGAACATGTTCGTGTTTACGGAAATCTATTCCTGGAGCTTGCCGGAACCGCGTCTCATGGTCAACCAGCGGCCAGACCTACATCCTGCACTTTCTTGTGCAGTGCCACAGTGTCAGTACAACGGAAGTGGGCCCTTAATCAAGACTTGAATACAATAATAATCATTCCTACTAACGGATATTACTGATTAGCCTTTTACTTTCTTGTTTCTCTGTTCCAAGATGCCGAAATTTTGCCCTGTAGAAGTTCTGTTATGTGGCAGTAACTACCAGCAACAGGCTGGTGTTCTAATAAAAGGTATAAATCATATTGATCCTAAAAAATTAGATGCCATAAATGTCTTTAGTGATAATAAATTATAAGACAAAGAAAACTTAGAAATCTCGTATCCTAATCAACCCCCCAAAGAAAATATAAAGAATAAAATTAATCAATTTATAGGTATTATCTGAGGAATAAAGAAATATTAAAGTTAAACATCTTCAAATATCACCGGACTGGTCCGGGTTGAACCCGCCATCTTGGGCACAGAAGGACAGCGCTCTACCGTATGAATCACTAAGCCCAGCTATACCTGCTCCAAGGGGGGTATTCAGCTGAAGCTGAATGGTTCGTATCTCGGTCAGGGCTATTTCTAGCGATCAACCTAAACTAGGCTTTTTTCCAGAATCGTCACTTCTGCGGAAAAATACTTCCATTTGAATTTCGGGAGCCCTTACCTATTTTTTTGACATTTTGACATTAAAATGCTATTTGTTAGGGGCGTCGACCTAGAAATCTTACTTGCACCATATGTGAGGAACCTGCGTGTATTTTGTAAATGGCGGAAGTGTAAAGTATTGAATGTGAGGAAGGAAACGTTAAGGACGACACAAACACCCAGTCCACAGGCCAGGGATATTAATAATTTACAATTAAGAACCTAAGACCCGGCCGGGAATCGAACCCAGGGCTGCCGAGTGACAGGCGGACGCATTGCCCCATACACCGCGGGGCCGGACGAGCCTTTACCTAAGTCTAGGTTCAAATGAGCACATTACGATGAAATCTACAATAAGCTGTATGCGAATATTGTGTTTCAATATTTACTGAAAGTATGTTCGTCTAAGATTCCTTAAGTGTTACTGCAATTCTATTAACCTACTGAGGGTGCATATTATGCATAATATTAATGACAGTTGACCTGAGTATCTCGGCGTAAGAAAAATATTTGTTAGCCTCTGTTGTTTAATTGGAAGTGGTATTTCGGTGACGCGACAAAAGATCTCTTATGGGTGAGTTCATAGCTCTTAAACAAAGCCTGATAGCTCGATACTGAAGGACATCAAGATTACGAAGAATATATTGTGATTCGTTGCCGAAGAAAATGCTTCCGTAATCCAGGACCGGTTGAAGAAGAGCTCTATAGATAGAGCCCCACGCTGAGTTTCACAAAGAGGAAAAGTCCTCTGAGTTTTAATTACTGCGTTGATGGGGTGAAAGTTCCTTTTGGGGACCATTGTAAGTATCCGGGTGTTACCATAAGGAAAGATCTTCATTGGGGTAATCACATAAGTGGGACTGTAAATAAAGGATACAGATCTTTGCACATGGTTATGAGGGTGTTTAGGGGTTGTAGTAAGGATGTAAAGGACAGGGCTTATAAGTCTCTGGTAAAACCCCAACTAGAGTATGGTTCCAGCGTATGGGACCCTCACCAGGATTACTTGATTCTAGAACTGGAAAAATCCAAAGAAAAGCAGCTCGATTTGTTCTGGGTGATTTCCGACAAAAGAGTAGCGTTACAAAAATGTTGCAAAGTTTGGGCTGGGAAGAACTGGGAGAAAGGAGACGAGCTGCTCGACTGAGTGGTATGTTCTGAGCTGTCAGTGGAGAGATGGCATGGAATGACATTAGTAGACGAATAAGTTTTGAGTTGCGTCTTTAAAAATAGGAAAGATCACAATATGAAGATAAATTTGGAATACAAGAGGACAAATTGGGGCAAATATTCATTTATAGGAAGGGGAGTTAGTGATTGAAATAACTTACTAAGGGAGATGTTCAATAAAAATCCAATGTCACTGAAATCATTTAAGAAAAGTCTAGGGAAACAACAGATAGGGAATCTGCCACCTGGGCGACTGCCCTAAATGCTGATTAGTATTGATTGATTGATAATATCCGCATCCGCTCCGCATCCGCTCCGCATCCGCACCCACATCCGCGAATGGTTATCCGCGGATATTGTAAATATTTAACTACAGTATATTAAACCCAGGGTATTGAAACTTTTTTTTTTTTTGCTAGGGGCTTTACGTCGCACCGACACAAATAGGTCTTATGGCGACGATGGGATAGGAAAGGCCTAGGAGTTGGAAGGAAGCGGCCGTGGCCTTAATTAAGGTACAACCCCAGCATTTGCCTGGTGTGAAAATGGGAAACCACGGAAAACCATCTTCAGGGCTGCCGATAGTGGGATTCGAACCTACTATCTCCCGGATGCAAGCTTACAGCCGCGCGCCTCTACGCGCACGGCCAACTCGCCCGGTGGTATTGAAACTGATAGTTCTTTTACCATAATACAGTAGGCCTGACACCTGGCACCAGAACCCCCACAGTCACAAGTTTATGAGAGATTTTCTCTTGCGACAACCACCGACGTATTGACCTTTGTTCCTTCCTTCCACTAATTGCGGGTAGATACAGGTCAGATTTATGGCTTTATGGTGGTGGTGGCGGTGGTGATTATTGTTTTAAGAGCAAGTACAACTAGGCAACCATCCTCTATATAACAATAATCAGAGGGAAAAATGGAAGGGATCCGGCACTTCGAAAAATGAAGGTGTCGGCCAAAGGAAGACAAGGGCCACGAAGAGCGTGAAAATGAAAGAGTCCCTAGCCCTCGCAAACCTAATAGCGCCGGGGTCGGAAAAGAACAAGAGTTGACCAAGGGAGGTCGGATAGGATAGATGAAAGTGAGGAGCCTGGCACAAGTAAGTGGAAGCAATGCCAGGACTCAGATGAGGGCCCCGTGGTCGCCAACCCACGCTCTAAAGTTCAGAGCCCCAGAGGCCCCTTTTAGTCGCCTCTTACGACAGGCAGGGGATTCCGTGGGTATTATTCTACCGCCCCCACCCACAGGGGGATATGGTTTTATGGTCTCAAAGCTCTTTATATATCACCATTCTCCCATACCTATGTCAAGGGTCGCCTAACCACAAGCAAAAATAAGTGTGAAAATCAACGAAGCGGCCGTGGCCTTAATTAAGGCACAGTCCCAGCGTTCGTCTGGTGTGAAAATGGAAAACCATGCAAAATCATCTTCAGGGCTGCCGACAGTGGGGGTTCGAACCCACTATCTCCCGAATACTGGATACTGGCCGCAATTAAGCGACTGCAGCTATCGAGCTCGGTGACACTAACTTCGCGTATCGTGCAGGGCTCTATCTATAGATTGTGAACATAGTGGATGGGTTCGCTCCCTATCACGTGCTAACTTCAAGAACATTAAGCACACACGCGAATTTCGTTGTTATGTGGTTCACATGTCGACTCCAAGTACGACGCCTGTCTGGATACAGTCCCGATTGTTTTTTCTGCTGTCTGAAGTAAAAATGAATATGGGCCGAGCCGTATGAAAGATTAGGAAGAATCGTAAGGAGAAGGGAAGTCGAGCTCAACTTTTAGGATCGAATCCACACTCAAAGGGGGAGGCCCTTTCTCCATCATTAATAGTTTTAATTGTTTGTTGTTTCCTGGAAAATATTACAACTGAAGATTTAGCTGCCGAGGGAATGAGTACAGTTTTAGATGCCCATGTAGAGAAAGCCCTTGCTGCATCGCCAGCTATAATCGAATAACCCACAAGCATGATGGGTACGCATACATGCATATATCGACGTCTGGTTGAAATATCGTATCTATGTCGGCAGTATACAGAACGTATATTAACGGAGTGAGGATGGCACCTTGTGGTAGGCCTTTCGTCGGAGTTCGTGGTCCACGCTGCGTCAAAGAAATAAGGCATGAATGCCACAATGATAAGCTTCTGGCAGACCCCTTAGTGCATTTTGCGTACAAGAAATAGCATTATCACACTATCGTAAGCTCTCGATATATCTAAGAATAAAGCTGTAAGAAATCCTTGTATAGAAAAGGTCATCTCGATATCTATGGTCAGAAGGCTTAAATTATCTAGCGTGCTCCTCATTTACAAAATTATATCGAATACGATGTCCTGAGTCCACTCACCTTTCACTCCCGCACAGTAAAGTCGGTCAGAAAACAGACCGGTGTTAAGACAGTTTCCTCCGGGAGCTGAATTCTTTCTTACAGAATACTGTTGATCACAACTGCGCGAACACACTGCATTAGCTTTACTGCACCTTAATTCAATCTCACTTACTATACTACAATCCTGGAAGAATACGCATCCTAAACACTTGAAATGATCTACCTGTTCTAGTTTCCCCACCTGATATTCAATCCTCTTAGGTTCCTTCCCTATTGATCCACTTTAGTTGTAGAAATGCTAATACCGTATCATATCCACTGCACCTGTTTTCATATAAGTTTTTAGCAAGATACCCGTGCTTCGCCATGGTATTATACTGAAATGTATAATTGAATGCTTAACGTTTTATATAATCCGCCGAAATTCGCGATCTGGCTCGTTTTCTGAGAGAATCGCCGAAATTCGTGATCTGACTCGTTCTCTGAGAGATTACGGCAAAGTTCCTCCCATTTTTCAATCTTTCTTTCCAGCAATCGATTTCGTACTTCCCTGGCTAGTTCCAGGTATCCACATGGTCTCTCGAGCCCCTAAATCTTTGGCATCTTTTTCTATAAGCATTTTAAATATGGATCAAATCCTTGAGGAGATCCGGCGTGGTGTCGTCTTGGATGCCTTGGCAGTACTGAAAACGCGGCCGGACTTCATTCGTAGTCATTACCCGGCCAGGACACGTTTCCAGCGCGGTCCGCACATTTTCACGACGGTCCAGAACATTATTATTATTATTATTATTATTATTATTATTATTATTAGCGAGGGTGATATTAGGCGGGTTTACGTTATTATTATTATTATTATTATTATTATTATTAGCGAGGGTGATATTAGGTGAGTTTACGTTATTATTATTATTATTATTATTATTATTATTATTATTATTATTATTATTGATGTTCTGGACCCCGCAGCAAGATGCAAGACCGCTACTTGGCGGTAAATTACATCTGCTGTCATTGTCATTGCTGACAATGTGACCAGCACCATTGTGGTGCGTGGGCAAATGCGCGGGATTTCTGGCGATACGAATGATGTACATCCATGCATTATTGACCTTATAATAGAGGTGAAAAATTGCGCGGTCAATTTCATTCCTATCGTTTATTTCAAATGTGTTTAAATGTTTATTTATATGCCAGGAGAATCTACTGTAACCTAACTTTAAGTTCTCCAAAGGAAAAGATGGTTCTTGAAAACGGACCCAGGAAAGATTAAAAGTGAGATCAGAATCAAGTACATTATGAACAGTAAAATCAATTGGTCTCAACTCCTTTTTCACCGCACCGCCGTTAGGTTGATTCCCCCCGCCCCACGAAAACAAGAAGGCGTGTGTCTTTATGTTTAAAGAAGATTCCAAATACCAATGCTCACGTCTGTTACCTTCAGTTGTGAGATATAAGTATCCCTATAAAAGGAATTCACTTTTTTCACTTCCTTTCACACTCCCCACTTAAGTGAATTTTCCGAGGAAATTCTTTATTAGTAAAATATCTTCTAAATGCTAATTATCACGACTGTAACAACTTTAGTTTTTGAGATATGTGCCCTCATAAAAGGAATTCAACTCCTTTTCACCCCCGCTCCCAAGATGATTTCCCCCAAAATGCGTTTCTCCTTGTTTTTAAAGGAGATCCGCTTACGAATTTTCACGTCTGTAACAACTTTAGTTTTTATTAGATGTAAGTATCCTCATACAATTAATTCAATTTATTTTCAATTCCTTCATCCCCCCCTTCTTCATTGGATTTTCCAAAATCAAAGGAATACGTGTTTCTTTACTTTTATAGCAGATTCCAAATACCAACTTTCACGTATGCAACATCTTTCGTTTTTGAGATAATAGTATCATCATACAAATAATTCAACTAATTTTTCAATTCCCCCCCCCCACACTTAAGTGGATTTTCGAAAACAAAAAACGCATTTTATTTATTTTTAAAGGAGATTCCAAATACCAAATTTTACGTCTTTAACATCTTCGGTGTTTGAGATATCAGTATCCTAATAAAAATAATTCAACCCCATTTTCAGTTATTTTTACCCCCACCCAAGTGATTTTTCCGAAAACAAAAAGTGCATGTTTCTGTATTTTTATTAAAGATAAAAATACCACTTTTCACTTCTTTAACATGTGAAGTTTTTGAGACATACTGTAGACATGCTCGTTTTGAAATTTCACCCCCTTTTTAGTTCCCCTTAAGTGGAGATTCCGAAAACAGATCACCTATGTTTCTTTACTTTTACAGAAGATTCCATATACCATTTATTTTATGTCTGTAACATTTTACGTTTCTAAGATATACTGTAGAAATTGTCTTTCTAAAAATTCACCCCATTTGTCACTCCTTTTTAACCCCCATTAATTGGATTTTCAAAACAAAAAGTACGTGTTTCTTTATTTTTAAAGGAGATTCCAAATACCAATTTTCAGGTCTGTAATATCTTCAGTTTCTCATTAAAGGCATCTAACCCCCTTTTCACCCCTCCTAGTGGGATTTCCCGAAAACAAAATAATACGTGTTTCTTTATTTTTAAAGGAGATTCTAAATACCAATTTTTACATCTGTAAACTTTCAAAGTTTTTAGGTATAGATACATTCATTTTTTAAAATTCATCCCCCTTTTCACCCCCTTAGCAACGGAATATCAAAAAATCCTCCGTTAGCGAGCACCTACATTGTAATAAAAATGTATCCTCAAAATTTAATTTCTTTATGTACAGTAGTTTTGGCTCTGCGATGATGAATCAGTCAGTCAGTCAGTCAGTCAGTCAGGACATGTTCATATATGTATATGTAGGCTACTTATTACGAACACAGGTATTTTTTTTTACATCTAACTGTGGGTTGTGACTTTCAGAGAACCCAGAGAAAACCATAAGTTATTGTATAAAATTTGAGTTATGTCAGTTCTCCTTCTTCTTACTATTATTATTAACTACGTAAGTTTTTTTACTGTAATTTTTCTTGCATTTCATTTCTAACTTATTTGTTTTGTATTTGGTACTTACCGTGAATGCAAAGGAATTTCCATGTTCTTTGAAATCATTTAAGAAAATACTATACCGGGCGAGTTGGCCGTGCGGTTAGGAGCGCGCAGCTGTGAGCTTGCATCCGTGAGATAGGATGTTCAAACCCCATCGTCGGCAGCCCTGAAGATGGTTTTACGTGGTTTCTCATTTTCACACCAGGCAAGTGCTGGGGCTGTACCTTAATTAAGGCCAATGCCGCTTCCTTCCCATTCCTAGGCCTTTCCTGTCACCCATCGTCGCCATAAGACCCATCTGTGTCGGTGCGACGTAAAGCAAATAGCAAAAAAAGAAAAAGAAAAGACTAGGCAACAGCTCTAAATGCAGATCACTGATGATTGTACGTACATATATTTTTTTCATCTAATTCTACATACTTATTGAATGGAGTTGTCACTGTGGGGAAAAGGCTCTGCAACATAAACATTTATGCGAAGAGGTGTCTGCCAGGAGAAGCATGAATCTGAAAGCTAGATCATGCGTAGGAAAGCAGTTCATAGAATGAAGACCAGATGCAGCAACAAGCTTTGAATGTTGTTGCTACTGTCTTATCAGTAAACACTACACAGATGTAACAGGAACGGTGATTCTAGTGTAATGTGAATCGAGTCACTGTATCGATTGAGTAACATGAACGGAATTAAATGAATCGATCGAGTAAAATGGGTCGAATATCCCACCACTAATTACGTCAGCCTACAGGTCCGCAACACCTACCATGCTCCAACCAGTTAAACGGGATGTTCGGATGTGCATTAATGAAGAAGGCCACCTGTTCGAACACTTACTTCGCTAGCAAATTGATGCTCATTCACCCGGATTTAAATCACCTGGCCATGCTATCGTCGTCCAGCCCTGCCTATTAAACGGTCATTTTCAGGGCTACATAGGCATTCAGTCACGAAATAAGCATGCGTGGCACAACATAGCCATTGTCTTAGTTGT
This sequence comes from Anabrus simplex, assembly GCF_040414725.1. NCBI lineage: Eukaryota > Metazoa > Arthropoda > Insecta > Orthoptera > Tettigoniidae > Anabrus > Anabrus simplex. Next base: position 463,655,384 of record NC_090265.1, on the reverse strand, counting down.
TTTTGTTATTGTATTACTTTTCTGGTAGAGTGGAAGAGAGGGCCTGATGGCCTTAACTCTACCAAATACATACATACATACATACATACATACATACATACATACATACATACATACATACATACATACATACATACATTACATACATTACATACATACATACATACTGCGCCCTCCTGGCCTTATTCCGCATCGAGCCCCACTGTTGGGTGACAAATATGCACCCTCCACGTGGCGCTGCACCATAGGTTAGCACTGGAAGCACTCTACACCCAGGGTCTTGACGGGTTATTTTATTGTTGTGGGGCTATTTCACAAAATCACAGGATTTTGTATGTGCCTCAGCTAGCTAATATGTTCCGGTGAATAAAAATCGCATCAACGGTGGAAAATTGGATTCGGAATCCTGTCGGGCGGCTTATTTTCAAATTACTATGCTAATGTTTTTAAGCCAATCGCTGTTGTGTTTGCATCACCTATTTTCATAATTTATGATATGCTTATAATAATCGAGACCTTGTCTTGAATTAAAATTGATTATACCAAATATAATCTTGGAATTTGAATTAATTTCATAAGTAAGGCCATGTATATCCATTTTATAATGACAAGATGGAGATATTCTGGATCGGATTATATTTATTAATTTAAATGATCCTACTAGTTAAGACAAAACCAAAGTATAACGCAGATTATAAATATTACCGAAGAACAAATTGGTAATGACATAAAACGGCTGTCGTAATTGAATTAATTTATACCCGATTCAACATAATGCAGTGATTTCAAATTGATCATTCCTCATTTTATAATAGCTATTTGAAATTCCGAACCTAAACCGATATTTATTCATTAACGTGCCTAAACCTGAAAAATTACCATAATGGCTGTGTTCTTTCTTTTATTCTACAAGTTTAGGTATTCTTATTCCTTCAGCTTTGATTTGATGTCAGATTTTCAATAGGAGAATTTCGTTCATGTCAAATTCAACTGATAATAATGTCTTTTTATATGTGATGCCTAACCTAATTAAAATAAATAATCATCACCACCTTAACTAACTCGTACGTCCTGATGAGGTTCGCCTCAACGCGACAATAATTACACGTCCACCCTCGCGCATACCTTCGAGGATCATGTTACCTTAATGCTAATGCATAAAATAAATAATCAAAGATAATATACATAAGGACAAGAATATATACACTTAAATGTTAATAAAACCACATACGACATCTCTACTACATCTACTAACCTACCATGTCCATGAAGTAAACATCTAACTTATTAATATCACGTCATATATCCTCGAAGCTGTACGCGTGGTAAGCTTTATGCACGCCTCGAACACGTCGCCGTCATACCGACTAAAAACCCTAATGACTGACATAGATTTTGAATATGACATCCGAAACGCAACGATAATCGATAGGACAATTGTGATGGACATCTGATTGCAATTAATAATCATCCGCCTTTCCATCTTAGCCTATACTTACATATCAACATTACGATCCCAGCATTCACTCATGTAAGAGCATTATAATCTTAACATCATCTTATACTAGGGCATTACAATTTCAGCATTTTCTTATATACGAGTGATACACCTCATTTTGCTTTATCTAACTTCACACTGGCATAAAGCAATTAAATAATACGTTCCATGTGGCGATATCAAGATAAATCTTCATTGTCACCTCCCATCTTATTAAATATTCCACACAGCACAGCACTCTTCATTATTTCAACCACTAAATTTTATGTGAGCTAACCCACACATCGGTGGCACATCACGATATCATCCCCACGTTTTATTATTCATCATCATAATAACTATTACCATCACATGCACTTAATACACTTGAATTATTCATCAACATAATGACCACCATCATCGCAGATACTTAATATATCTGACACTCACACCATTATTATTATTATTATTATTATTATTATTATCTCAGGTTGATTCACACCAGTGTCATTACTCACAACATTACTACATTTGTATCACTTACCTGCAATACCAAGGTTAACTTCGCGATAAATATGCTGATTCTATGTTGATGTTGTTACATATGTATACATAGGCTCATGTTTTCCCAGTAATTACGGCACTACAACATAATATAAGCGATGTCGGAGTTATCTACTAACATAACCATTCATTCTCCCGCATGGTATCGTATCATTTCGAATGCCGAGTCGCCAAACGCATATGAGAATTCCTATATACCAAATAACATAATATCACGCCGCTCGAGGTGTAATTACTATTACGTTTTGGCGAACTACTTCAGGACATGTACTACATATACACTACTACCTACATTAAATAAATTAATAACTAAAATAAAATACAGATGAATGTTGCATCAAATAAAGTACACACAGTAAAAAGACATTATTATAATGGAAAGCAGTTACTGACTTGAATGGCCAGGGTTATATGAATCACTGGCTTAAGTTATCCATCCCGGTAACCACTCCATCGTTTCAGCTGGACCTACTTGTACATAATTTAGCACTCCATATTCTCCTTTGATTTAGTACTTCCTTTTAAACTCATGCAGATTACACCTGAAAAAGTTTAATATTAGTTCTTTGACAACACACAGAGCCACTAGTAAATCTATTACGCATTTACTTCTAATTATACGAAGTTATTTACGATACGGACAATCTCTATTAGGCCTATATATCGTATTGCTCCTTCTGTACTGGCTTGGCCTTTATACAATTATAAGCGTATCACCGTAATTTTAGGCCAGGTGCATTTGCTTAACTGCATATATATTCCCTAGTAACTTCCTTTGCATACAATTTCTAATTTTTACGTATCATTTCCATACTACCATCACATTGACATTAACAATTAACAAGAATACTTTTAACGTTTTGCACAAGTCATAGAATAACAAAATTAGATACTAGATGTGGAACTCTATCTTAGGTGTTTACTTACATCTACTGACATCTAGATGTCGCTACCATTCTTATTAACAAATATCGATATTTTATACTCCGTAACATTACCCTATGTGTTCAATCTTTGGTTTCGTCTTGTTTTCATACATTCTACATTTTACATTTGACTTAATTCTAACAGTATTTACACATATATACACGTTTTCTCCGCTTAGAGATGAAAGTAAAGTCCTTTCTTCACAATCACTTCATTGCTTATTCGACATTTATAAACCAGTCCTCGCCTAAACTGCTCCGGCGCCATGTTTCTGGACCTCGTGCTAGTTGGTTTTGTTCGCGCTGTAGCATATGTGACACAGGAAAACGGCACAATACATAAATAAAGAAATAAATAAATAAATAAATAAATAAATAAATAAAGCAATTATCACACGACATTAGGAAGGACAAAAAATCCGCAAAACATTTCTGCTGGAAATTTGAGCCTGCTACCACGAATAACACGCATGGTCTGTCCTCATTTCTAACAAAGTTCATCGTGCACACGGTGGGTAGTCGGCGGATGTTAGTTTATCCAGTACCCTGTATGGGGATCTAATGCACATTCGGCAAACGTTTCTTTTTCTGTAGGTATGGGTTATCGCATCCATTCAGGGGTAGAATTATCCGCAATCCACAGCATGAGGCTTTCAGGCCACCAGCATGGCTCAATGAATTTAGGATATTTACAAAATATGTGGGCCCTAAGATTAAAAGAAGAGGGGCAGCAGACTCACACGGTATACAAACTCATTAAAGTAGTTGTAAAAGGAGATGATGATGATTATGAGGACGATGATGACGATTAGGCTTGTTGTTGAAAGGGGCCTACCATCAAGATCAGCGGCCCTTTAAAAAGAGACAAACCTTTCTTTACTGCATCTCGAGATTAAATAAGCTCTGAAACGAATATTGGAATTTGCTTTCAGTTGTAGTAGGAAAACTACGTAAACCACTTCGACGATGGCCGAATGAGGTTGAATACAACCCGTCCTAACCTCCGTGCATCATATTTGTACAACGTCGTAATGAAGGCTGGTTGAATTCGATAAAATGCAGACGAATGTGTTTGAACGATGATATCCTGAGTCCACCCAGCTTTCAGTCCCGTAAAACGAAGTTGGTATGAAAACAGACCGATGTAAAGATAGCTTCGTCCGGGAGCCGCCTTCTTTCTTACAGAATACTGTTGATCGCAACGCATGTTGATTCAATATCACCTACTATACTACCATCCTGGGAGAATACACATCCTAAATACTTGAAATGTTTTACCTGTTCCAGTTTTGTATTCCCAACTGACATCATTTTAGCAAAAGGCTAATTTTTATATCATACTCGTTGCACCTATTTTCAAGTTCCAAGATATTAGACTGCAGGCTTTCAGCACAATCTGCCATTAAGACCAAGTCGTCCGCATAGGCCAAACTGGTTACTGCATTTCCACCTAATTGAATCCCTCCCTGTTACTGTATAACTTTCAGTAGATGATCCATGTAAACTATGAACAACAAAGGTGTAGGATTGCAGCATTATATAATTCCTGCAAGCACCTTAAACCAGGAACTCATTATACCATCAATTTTCAATACAGCCCAATTGTCAACTTAAATACCTTTGATGGCTTTAATAATTTGCCTTTAATCCCGTAGTCCCCCAGCTACTCTGTACTCTGTCATATGCATTCTCTACATCTACGAAACATAAATATCACTCTCTATTCCTCTCGTAGCATTTTTCAATTACGTGGTGTACACTAAAAATCTGATCCTGTCAGCCCCTCTGTCGTCTGAAACCACACCGGCTTTTTATCCAACATACTCTCAACCACTGATCGATCCCTCCCTTCCAAAATATCAGTAAACACCTTACCTGGTATACTGATCAATTAAAAACCCCGATAGATTTTGCAATCCTTCTTGTCCCCTTGCTTACAGATAGGTGCAATTACTGCTTTTGTCCAATCAGAAGTTACCTTACTAATAATACTCTATGCTAATCTTATTACTTAATGACGCCATTTTATCCCTGGCTTCCCACTATATTTCACCATTTCGGGTATAAATTTCGATCTTTCCAGTGATTCCCTGGGATCCATTATGAGCTCACCTAATTTACCCAAAATACTATTATTTTCCTTTCTCCCTTCCATTCGATGATCCCTTATGATCATCCAGAAAGGTTTCCCTGCTGCTTGACCTAATCTTTCCCGTTTATTACCAAAATCTTCCCATGACTTCTTGGACTTAATGACTATTTGTTTCGCTCTGTTTCTTTCATCTACGTACACTTCATTCAAGCCTTGTTTTGGAGCCATTTCTGATAAGCTTCCTTTTTACATTTACAAGCTGCCTTCACTTCATCATTTCACCAAGATGTTCGCTTTTTGCCATCTTTACACACTGTTGTTCCTAGGCACTGCGTTGCTGTTTTTACGACAGCATGTCTGTATGCCACCCATTCTCTTTCTGTATCCTGAACCTTCGTGATGTCTACTGTTTGGAACTTTTTACTAATCATGTCCATGACCTTCTGTCTAATTTCCTCGTCCTGAAGATTTTCAACCCTTATTCGTCTGCAGACAGGTAAGTTATTACTTTTTCTATACTAGAACTAGATACACATAGCTCACTACAGATGAGACAGTGGTCTGTCACGTAAAAATATCCCAGGTTTAGCTGTGCATTCCTAACAGAGTTCCTGAATATATTGTCGGTTATGATATATTCTATTATGGATCTGTTGCCCCTACCCTCACATGTCTAGCGGTGAATAGTCGAATGCTCGAACATTCATAACTGCTAATCCTATACTAACACAGAAGTACGGTAAATGCTTTCCTTTCCTATTAGCTCCCGTATTTTCCCCCACATTTATACCCACATTTACACATCACCATTTCTATTTCCAACCGTCACATTGAAATCGCCCATTAGCGCTATCCTGGCCTTGCTGTCGATCCTGACTACGTTGTCACTCAGTGCTGCACACAATTTTACCAAATTAATTCTTACCTGTACCCTCACATGGTAAATAAACTGAGAAAAAAAATCGTCCTAATTCCTTCAACTGCCAAATCTACCCACATCATTCGCTCACGTACGTGCCTAACCTAAATTATGCTGCGTGCAATAGTATTCCTGATGAACTACCCTACCCCATACTCTGCCATTCCTTTTTTAACATCTGTTAAGAATGTAATCTTATTTCTTTTTCTTTTTCTCCTCATGCCCCAATGTCATTAAGTCCTAACACATCCAGACACTTTGCAAAATGATAGGAAAGGGAATGGCTTAAAATGTACTTGATTCGGCATGGAGAGCAGAAAAGAAATCCGCGAGTAGTCAGAGTGGACCAAACATTTAACGAGGCCTATCCAGTTTCAACTTTGAGTCGGTGTGTGAAAGGAAGGCACCAAGCGTTAGAAATGCCATTGTGTTGTGCCCAGATAGTGGGACACTAATAAAGGAGAAAACTAAAAATTTATTGGATCTGTGGCTGTATATTACACCAGATCCTCACGGCGTCTATAAGCAACTGAATAACTGTGATGAGGTTCAATATACTGAACCTCTGGAAGGCTCAGAACCTGATGATGGACAACGGACTACCTTTTAATTTGAGAATGATATAGATATCTCTAGATTTTCGTGACGTTTTATGTAATATTCTTTTGAGTTACAGCATTCGAATATGATCATATTAGCCTTATGATGTAACCCTGTTCTGTTAACACGTTGAAATATCTCTGTGTAAGTTACTAGTTAATGCTCACATTTCAAATTCTATCTAACAAACAAGAATCTCCGAAATATGTATTATGATTTCATACTATACATTATATTATTCTAAACATATTAAATCGAGTTCAGTATATTGTTTATTCTTAATCATTTATAGCTTTTAATTCCTGTGTTTATTGTCAAATTACAATAATTTCGACCGAGCTCGATAGCTGCAGTCGCTTAAGTGAGGCCAGTATCCAGTAATCGGGAGATAGTGAGTTCAAACCCCACTGTCGGCAGCCCTGAAGATGGTTTTCCGTGGTTTCCCATTTTCACACCAGGCAAATGCCGGAGCTGTACCTTAAGTACGGCCACGGCCGCTTCCTTCCACTTCCTAGGCCTTTCCTATCCCAGCGTCGCCATAAGACATATCTGTGTCGGTGCGACGTAAAGTAAATAGCAATAATAATAATAATAATAATAATAATAATAATAATAATAATAATAATAATAATAATAATAACAATTTCGAAATAAAACTCCATTCTCATTTTTAACGGCATTTACTGAAGTTTACCCTTCAATATCTCGAATAAAGAATGCTGTGAGTTAGTCATCTTCCACCTATCACCATTCATATATTCCAGCACCGCAAGGAAGTTGCGGAAAACGCCCAGTTTTACGGAACACGTCTACTATAGAGTTTTTTTTTTAATTATCACCATGGTGTTCTTGTTAGTCCAGATATAGTGACTCTGCACCTTATCAGACGGTGCAACATCTTGACGTGAATTAGGAGAGAGTCGGTTAAATACATCTGTTGAAGCTGGGCTGAGTGGCTCAGACGGTTGAGGCGCTAGCCTTCTGACCCCAACTTGCAGGTTCGATCCTGGCTTAGTCCGGTGGTATTTGAAGGTGCTCAAATACGTCAGCCTCGTGTCGGTAGATTACTAGCACGTAAAAAGATCCTTCAGGACTAAATTCCAGTACCTCGGCATCTCCGAAAAGCGGAAAAGTAGTTAGTGGGACGTAAAAATAAATAAAATTATGATTACATCTGGGAGTCTCCGTGGCTCAGGCGGCAGCGCGTCGGGCTCACACCGCTGGGTTCCGTGGTTCAAATCCCGGTCACTCCATGTGAGATTTGTGCTGGACAAAGCGGAGGCGGGACAGGTTTTCTCCGATCACTCCGGTTTTCTCTGTCATCTTTCATTCCAGCAACACTCTCCAATATCATTTCACTTCATCTGTCAGTCATTAGGCCTAATCATTGCCCCAGAGGAGTGCAACAGGCTTCGGCAGCCGGTACAATTCGTATCCTCGCCGCAAGATTGAGGCTTCATTCATTCCGTCCCTGACCCAGTCACTGACTGGATGATGATGATGATGATGATGATGATGATGATGATGATGATGATGATGCTTGTTTTCTAAGGGGCCTAACATCTAGGTCATCGACCCCTGATGGTATGAAAAGAAATGACAAATTAAACGTTTTAAATCATCCAAAATAAAATAAAATATAAAATGGCATGAAGAATGAATGCATGGATATGAATTTAAACAATCAGTGGATCCTCGCCCAAAACTATCAAAAAAAAAATAGTATTACTGACCAAGAGACCACTTCTAAAGCACAATCCTGAATCGAGGATGCTTGTTGTCTAAAGGGGTCCAAAATACAGGTCACCGGTCCCGCATAACGGTACTTATCGCTAGTAAAGGAGACCATGGTATTTGTCATGTTGGGGTACTAATCAAAAGTAGCGTAGACTCACGGTGTTCCACACATGATGGTACTACTCAGAAGTATTGGACGTCGTACAGGTAACCTATGGTGTTTCTCACATAATGGCGCCACACATAGGCAACGCAAACCGATGGTGTTCCTCACCTAGGTATACAAATCACGGGCGCCGGTATTCCCGTGGTGTTCCTCACATTGTGGGTACCAAGCACAGGCAACGCAGACCCATGATGCCACTCATATAGTGGTACTAATTACAGGCAACGCCCAGACCCGTGGTGTTGCTCACAAGGGTACGACTCACGGGTACTGGAAACCCACAGTGAACCCCTCTCTGTTGCTACTAATCACAAACCTCTGGTGTACCTAATATAGTAGTACTACTCGCAAGTAAAGGCGACCCATGTTCTCCGCGAGATGGTACTAATCAGAAGTTGTTTCATGGTTCTAATGCAATCATCCCTTGGTCACCCCTTTTAGTAGCCCTTCACGATAGGCAGAGGATACCGTGGGTGTATTTTTCGTTTGCATCCCCCACCCACAGGGGTAGACAGAGAGAAAAACGAAGAAAAGAGAAGGGGTCCGTCACTTCGGAAAATGAAGTACCAGACAAAGAAAGACAAGGGCCACGAAGGGCGTGAAAATGAAAGACTCGCTAGGCCTGGAATGCTCTAATACCGTCGGGGTCGGAAAAGAACAAGAGTTGACCAAGGGAGGTCGGACAGGATAGACGAAAGTGAGGAGCCTGGCACAAGTAAGTAGAAGCAATGCCAGGACTCAGCTAAGGGCCTCGAATTCGCCAACCCACACTCCCAAGTTGAGAGCCCCTTGAGCCCCTTTTAGTCACCTCTTCCGACAGGCAGAGGATACCGTGGGTGTATTTTTCATCTGCGTCTCCTACCCACAGTTGGTTCACTGACTAAAAGACAGGTTGTAGGTTTTCATAATTACATCTGTTGAAGCCGTGAAAGCTGGTGTGTCAGCGTGCAAGATAACTGTATAGAGTACTTTGTGAAATTTAATGAGGTCGCAATGTTAGCATCCGTGAGTGTAACGCGCCATTTTGGTAAAATTGCCCAGTGGATGGTCACAGGTTTTCCATTGCGCATCAATATTTGAAATTAAGAGGGTTCCTCCTATTCAATACAAAGATGTTTATTAACGTGAAAGAAACACATATCGTTCACATGAGGTACTAGTTTCGGCACCAAATATGTGCCATCATCAGCTACAAAGTCAAATCGGGCAGACACAATAAAACCTTAAACCACACTATAACACCTGCATGGATGAATATGAAATATGACTTTAAAACAACTTTAAAAACACACTATACTTGCACAGATGAATATAAAATAAAATATGGTACATGAAAAAGTTGCGTTTCATTTTAAAATCCGTTAAAATGATGGCTCCGTTGTTGTGAACCCATGGCGGTTTGTCCAGCTTGTACACTGACTGACAGAGCAAATGCAACACCAAGAAGGAGTGGTCAGAACTTTATGCCAATTGCAGGGTAGACTGACGTCACTGAGGTATGCTCATGATGTGAAATGCGCCGCTGTGCTGCGCACGTAGCGAACGATAAATGGGACACGGCGTTGGCGAATGGCCCACTTCGTACCGTGATTTCTCAGCCGACAGTCATTGTAGAACGTGTTGTCATGTGCCACAGGACACGTGTATAGCTAAGAATGCCAGGCCGCCGTCAACGGAGGCATTTCCAGCAGACAGACGACTTTACGAGGGGTATGGTGATCGGGCTGAGAAGGGCAGGTTGGTCGCTTCGTCAAATCGCAGCCGATACCCATAGGGATGTGTCCACGGTGCAGCGCCTGTGGCGAACATGGTTGGCGCAGGGACATGTGGCACGTGCGAGGGGTCCAGGCGCAGCCCGAGTGACGTCAGCACGCGAGGATCGGCGCATCCGCCGCCAAGCGGTGGCAGCCCCGCACGCCACGTCAACCGCCATTCTTCAGCATGTGCAAGACACCCTGGCTGTTCCAATATCGACCAGAACAATTTCCCGTCGATTGGTTGAAGGAGGCCTGCACTCCCGGCGTCCGCTCAGAAGACTACCATTGACTCCACAGCATAGACGTGCACGCCTGGCATGGTGCCGGGCTAGAGCGACTTGGATGAGGGAATGGCGGAACGTCGTGTTCTCCGATGAGTCACGCTTCTGTTCTGTCAGTGATAGTCACCGCAGACGAGTGTGGCGTCGGCGTGGAGAAAGGTCAAATCCGGCAGTAACTGTGGAGCGCCCTACCGCTAGACAACGCGGCATCATGGTTTGGGGCGCTATTGCGTATGATTCCACGTCACCTCTAGTGCGTATTCAAGGCACGTTAAATGCCCACCGCTACGTGCAGCATGTGCTGCGGCCGGTGGCACTCCCGTACCCGTACCTTCAGGGGCTGCCCAATGCTCTGTTTCAGCAGGATAATGCCCGCCAACACACTGCTCGCATCTCCCAACAGGCTCTACGAGGTGTACAGATGCTTCCGTGGCCAGCGTGCTCTCCGGATCTCTCACCAATCGAACACGTGTGGGATCTCATTGGACGCCGTTTGCAAACTCTGCCCCAGCCTCGTACGGACGACCAACTGTGGCAAATGGTTGACAGAGAATGGAAAACCATCCCTCAGGACACCATCCGCACTCTTATTGACTCTGTACCTCGACGTGTTTCTGCGTGCATCGCCGCTCGCGGTGGTCCTACATCCTACTGAGTCGATGCCGTACGCATTGTGTAACCTGCATATCGGTTTGAAATAAACATCAATTATTCGTCCGTGCCGTCTCTGTTTTTTCCCCAACTTTCATCCCTTTCGAACCACTCCTCCTTGGTGTTGCATTGTCACTGTCAGTCAGTGTATATATCTTTAGTTTTCTAAAACTGTTAAATTATGCTGCGGAGTTTAATGTCATATGAAGTTGACACTATGTGTGTTCTGTAGTTTGGTTCCGAAAAATAAACGTAAACATGAACTTGGTTAGATCCAAAGAACTAATTCCCACTTCAATATGGGTTAAGAAACCTGAGGAAGAAATTAAAAGTCGAATTAGGCAAAAGATCGGAAAGAAAGATCAAAAAGAAAAGTCTAGAAAAACCGAGAGAATACTAGAAACGAACTCACCTTGAGCAGCCTGAGTGATCGGCGGACGGAGCTGGACTGATAAATCCGATTATAAAGTTAAGGGGCGAGGCGGAAGGGATTTTAAAATGAAACGCAACTTCATCATGTACCATATTTTATATTCATCCATGCAGGTGTTATAGTGTGTTTAAAGCTGTTTTAAGGTTTTATTGTGTTTGCCCGATTTGACTTTGTGGCTGATGATGGCACATATTTGGTGCCGAAACTAGTACCTCATGTGAACGATATGTGATTCTTTCACGTTAATAAACATCTTTGTATTGAATAGGAGGAACCCTCTTAATTTCAAATATTGTAATCCCACTTCAATACGGATCATGAAATTTCTAAATATTAATAATTGGGCATCAAGTAAACATAGAATGGTTTGAAGAAGGACATAATACAAGGAAAAATGCAATCTAACAAATATTACAGAGAATCTTCTCAGTCTCACTGACTAATTATTGAGCTTCATGTACGGAGTTAGTCCAAGTTTGACAAACAGTATTACGTCACTGAGGATTTTCTGCGACTGTTGGTCGCCGTTTGTTTATTGTATAACTTACGTGTGCATTGCCCGCTCCAAAGGCTATTTGAGCAACAATCGCAAGATCATCAAACATGAAAAGAGTTATTAATAAGCGGAATGGCTGAAAACTATTTTCCTATGAATCGCAGTTCTGTGTAGGAGAAAATGATGGACACGTTGACGGAAGCCTGGTGAGTGGTATTATCACGACTGTATTCACCCATATTTCATGTATGGAAAGCTCTTGTGTATACAGAACATCACTTATAGGACTATTATTACAGCTGTTCACAATTTCAGTGCTATTTTGAGACCAGTAGGGATTCCGTTTATGCAGACTAAACATTATTTCAATGCCAGGTTGCATGTTGCAGCATCTGAATCGACCTTCTTAAGGGTTAACAATTTCCTTCTTTTGTTGTGGCCAACCAAGTAGTATAAGAATGCTAATCAGTAAATATTGCTGAACTTCTAATACGTGATTGAATTCTTGTTCTCATCGAATCACAGAAGGGTGCAGCAGATTGTACAAGCCAGAAGTTGTCTTAATACTTACTGTGCACATTTTGCACATAAAACAGTGAAATGTCAATCACAATTTTGCCTCATAGTGTTCGGATGTATATGGACAGAGGTTTATAAATAGGTAAGGCGTAATTGGAAGAGTAGGACGAATAAGATGTGACCACATTGAAAATGGGTACCAGCATGTAAAATTTTGTTAACATCAGCCTAGTGGCAGTACTTCATGGAAGCTTTACATATTATCTAACAGGAAGCAAGCTGCGACTTTGAAGCAGTCATAATGGCGGTGATAAATAGCGGGCAATATCGTGCACCGAGTTTCCGCTGCGGAGCACTACAACTTTATTCCCGGAAGAGTGCAACAAAGCACAGGAAATTGTTACCTCCACAAACCATATGTCTAGGATCTTTCCTGTCAGTGTTGCATCATCTCAGTGGCACAAATTATGTTATGCATTTTTCTCATTTAGGTACACACTCGCTCATAGCGTACTGTCCAGTGACCCACTTTCACAGCCCCACAATAGATTATTAGCGTTTATTCAGATAGTGGAAAGGGGACATTTTTGATTTTTACCCCGTATAATTCTGTGCATGGAAACTGTCTGAAAATGTATTCAATTAGTGGTCTATTATAATGCATGAACGGTCAAGAAAGATAAGCCTAACGGACGAGTTCGTCGTCTCGCTGACGACGTGGAATTTCAATACCTGCTGGCCACATGATTGTGTAGCAGTCATCTTGGGACGCCAAGGTTCTTAGTTGTATATTCCAAAGGTTTTAAGTTTAATGTTCGAAAGACACACAAATCGCTGCACGGAGTGAATGTGGTGGTTGTATTGGTCATCACTGTTTTAGGGGAAGCATAGGGGGCTGGGTGTGGGGGTAGCATCCTTTCTTAAGCCTAATATGTAGACCGTATGACCACATGAAGAATGAAGATGTTAGCAAAAGGTAAGGCCATGAGGGGCGTGGAAATGAAAGACTCCACAGGCTTCAAAAACCCAATATCGTGTGGGTTAGCAGATAACAATAATCGATTAAGACTGGTTGAATAAGAAACATTAAAGTGAGGACACTGACATAAGTAACATTCAGCTAGGTACCCAGTGGTCACCACCTCACGTTCCAAAGTTCGGAACCTCTGAGGAGAAGGAATGCAGAGGAACCTTACCAGCGCTACGGTTAGAACTTAGGTCTCCAACAGGTGTTACTTCTCATTCTCATCGTGTAGCGTCAGTTATATGGTCTTCACAACTAAGGATGTAACTGTACATAAATGGGCAGTAAAGTTGATTGAACTGATAGAACACCATTACCGATTTTGGTGTCCGGCTCCATAGCTAAATGGTTAGCGTGCTGACCTTTGGTCACAGGGGTCCGTGGTTCGATTCTCGGCAGGGTCGGGAAATTTAACTATCATTGGTTAATTTCGCTGGCACGGGGGCTGGGTGTATGTGTGTTCTTCGTCATCATTTCACCCTCAACACGACTCGCAGGTCGCCTACGGGAGTCAAATCGAAAGACCTGCACCTGGCGAGCCGAACATGTCCTCAGACACTCCCAGCACTAAAAGCCATACACCATTTCATTTTTTATTACCGATTTCGGTGACCGTCCTCTGCTAACGACTTTGTCGAGTTCTTTCTCTAGAAATGCCTGGTTCGGTACATGTCCAAGAAATAAATAGACGTAGATGGTGCAATAACCATGACGTGAGCTCATCTTTCTTAAAATATATAGGCTATTTGTCAGTTACAGAAGACGGACGTGTATATCGTGCAAATTTCGATCTAATTTAAGCAGCATTGTAACACTTAAATTACTATCACGTGAATTTGCAGTAGACGCTGAGGAATATCGCAGGAGTAATAGTTCAGTACCGTATCTCGATGCCAAATTAACCTTAGTGAAACGAGGAATGTCGTCGTTGACTATAGTCATGGAAATAAGCATCATTCTACAATATCTGTATTGCCACCGATCGAGTTGGCCTTACGGTTAGGGGCGCGCAGTTGTGAGCTTGCATTCGGGAGATGGTGGTGGTGGTGATTATTGTTTTAAGAGGAAGTAGAACTAGGCAACCATCCTCTATATAGCACTAATCGGACGGAAAAAAGGAAGGGATCCGACACTTCGAAAAATGAAGATATCGGCCAAAGGAAGACAAGGGCCACGAAGGGCGTGAAAATGAAAGACTCCCTAGCCCTCGCAAACCTAATAGCGTCGGGGTCGGAAAAGAACAAGTATTGACCAAGAGAGGTCGGATAGGATAGATGAAAGTGAGGAGCCTGGCACAAGTAAGTGGAAGCAATGCCAGGACTCAGCTAAGGGCCCCGTGGTCGCCAAACCACGCTCAAAAGTTCAAAGCCTCTGGGGCCCCTTTTAGTCGCCTCTTACGACAGGCAGGGGATACCGTGGGTGTTATTCTACCGCCCCCACCCACAGGTAGAGCATTCGGGAGATACTGGGTTCAAATCCCACTGTTGGCCGCCCCGACGATGGATTTCGTGTTTTCCCAATTTCAAATCAGGTAAATGCTGGGGCAGTACCTTAATTAAGGCCACGGTCGCTTCCTTCACACACTCCAAGCCCTTTCCTATCCCATTGTCACCATAAGATCTATCTGTGTCGGTACGACGTAAAGCAAATTGTAGCCCACCTTCCAACCACTGGGGAATCAAGTTCAACCCTGCAAATCTTTGTTTTCAGTCGTACGTGTGTCCTATACATCTACAGGATTATATTACTTTTCCGGCAAAAGCTTCTTACTTGAGCGCTTTTCTCAGAACGCCATTTTTAATAAGATTGGAGGCATTTTTCCTAATATGTATTGGAGATGCCCACACCATTTACTACTTTATCGCCCGGATATTAATATAAATTAACTTTTTTATGGAATAACTAAATATGCTGAGTGTTTCAATAAAGCACGGATTTCTCATGGTGGTGATGGTGGTGGTGATTATTGTTTTAAGAGGAAGTACAACTAGGCAACCATTCTCTATATAACACTAATCAGAGGGAAAAATGGAAGCGATCCGACACTTCGAAAAATGAAAGTATCGGCCAAAGGAAGACAAGGGCCACGAAGGGCGTGAAAATGAAAGACTCCCTAGCCCTCGCAAACCTAATAGCGTCGGGGTCGGAAAAGAACAAGAGTTGACCAAGGGAGGTCGGATAGGATAGATGAAAGTGAGGAGCCTGGCACAAGTAAGTGCAAGCAATGCCAGGACTCAGCTGAGGGCCCCGTGGTCGCCAACCCACGCTCCAAAGATCAGAGCCCCTCGGGCCCCTTTTCGTCGCCTCTTACAACAGGCAGGGGATACCGTGGGTGTTATTCTACCACCCCCACCCACAGGGGGCGGATTTCTCATGTCTAGTGAAAAATGTTAAACCAGCATAGGTCCGAGAAATCGTAATTTCTGAGATATCAGACTCTCTTGAAAGATATGCCGCTAACGTTCGGTCCAGGGATGTATTTTATGAACGACGATGCCCTTGCACATTTTAGTCTTTGTGGCCGTGAGCACGTTAACGCAAGTCATCCTGATCACTGGATAGGAAGAAATGGACGAATTGCATGGCCTCCACGCTCACTTAAGCTGAACCTATAGGACTTTTTTGTGTGGGAGTACTTAGAGTGGCTGGTGTACGTGACTTCAGTGGGGAGAACTTCGTTGAAGAATTGTGCAGGCTTGTCAAACGACACATACAACATGACACTGTTGGGCCTGTTCGAAACGTAATGACACGACGAACCGAAGCTTACATTATGGCAGGTAATAGGCATTTCGAACACATCTCGTAAGGTATTCACCAGAGAAAATCATTTCAGGAAACTTGAACTAACTTGTAACAAGTAACACCCCAGATCACCACAATTGCGAGTCTTATCTCAGCAATTACGAATTTCCGGACCCATGTTTATATAACTGATGAATCAAACCCTGCAGTTTCACTGTGTATTTTTGAAATACCCTGCGTATTTTGCGCGTGAATTCTACCTTGCCTTGATATCAGTTGGAAGTTGATTATAGTACTAGCCGCTGTGTACCCGTCAACGACGGGATTTTTTTTAAAAAACTGTTTTTACGTCGCATCGACACAGCTAGGTTTTATAGCGACGATGGGATAGGAAATACCGAGGAGTGGAAAGGAATCAGCCGTGGTCTTAATTAAGGTACATCCCCAGCATTTGCCTGGTGTGAAAATGGGAAACCACGGAAAACCATCTTCAGAGCTGCCGACAGTGGGGCTCGAACCCACTATCTCCCGGATGCAAGCTCACAGCTACGTGCCGCTAACCGCACAACCAACTCGCCCGGTGACGGGATGTTTAAAAAAATGTATTAACAGTAATGCCGGCCCAGTGGTGTAGGGGTAGCGTGCCTCCCTCTCGCCCGGAGGGTTCGATTCCCGGCCAGGTCAGGGAGTTTTCTCTCAACCTGAGGGCTGGTTCGAGGTCCACCCAGCCTACGTGATTAGAATTGAGGAGTTATCTGACGGTGAGACGGCGACCCTGGTCTCGAAAGCCCAGAATAACGGCCGAGAGGATGCGTCGTGCTGACCACATGACCCCTCGTAATCTGCAGGCCTTCCGACTGAGCAGCGGTCGCTGAGCAGGCCAAGGCCCTTTCAAGGGCGTTAAGTGCCGTGGGGTTTGGTTTGGTTTGTTATATTAACAGTAATGCCATCTAGCTGAAATGAGTGGGAGCAGAAAAGACAAAGCACACCTCAAGAGCACTAGTCAGCTAGTACAATGTTATTGCTGATAAGTTTTAGGGACTTAAACCATTGTAGGTATAAGATTTTGATTTCTCCAGGGTCGAGCATCCGAGGCCTAGAATTTCGATCCCATGATTCCACGTTCCCCTTGTTCGTCGAATATAATTTACTTTGTATTTTTCCTCTCCTTTCGGTATTATTCCTCATCAGCAGGGGAAAATGATGACAATGTTATTGGTTTTACGTCTCAGTTACTTATTTTACGATTTTTCGGAGACACCCAGATGCCGGGACTTTCTCCCGCAGGAGTTCTTTAGCGTGCTAGTAAATCTACCCGCACGAGGCTGGTGTATTTGAGCACCCTCAAACACCATGGGACTGAGACGAGATGGAATCTACCAACTTGGGCTCAGAAGGCCAACACACTACCGTCTGAGCCACTCAACCCGTTAATAGCAGTAGTAACAGTAAAAGTAATGGTGAAAATGAAGGAAGAGTGGCGCAGAAAAAACTACCGCCTTGCTAGACTTTATTTTTAATAAAATCACGGGAATAAAGCCAATTTAAACCGGGCGAGTTGGCCGTGCACGTAGAGGCGCGCGGCTGTGAGCTTGCATCCGGGAGATAGTAGGTTCGAATCCCACTATCGGCAGCCCTGAAAATGGTTTTCCGTGGTTTCCCATTTTCACACCAGGCAAATGCTGGGGCTGTACCTTAATTAAGGCCACGGCCGCTTCCTTCCAACTCCTAGGCCTTTCCTATCCCTTCGTCGCCATAAGACCTATCTGTGTCGGCGCGACGTAAAGCCTCTAGCAAAAAAAAGCCAATTTAAAAATATTAATGTTAGCTAAAATTATTCAACTTAATTGCTGAAATTTAACATTCATCACAAACATAGGATATGAAAAAAAACCAATTTTCTGAATTAATCACACATTGTTGTTTTTGAAATTATTTTTTTATTTCTGTTAGCGGTTTATCGTCTCACTAATGCAAAAATATTTTTGGCGACGGCGGGAGAGTGAAGGGCTCGGATGGGGAAAGAAAGAGACCGTGGCCTTATTTAAGTACAGCCTGGTGTGAAAATGGGAAACCACGGAAAACCATCCTCAGGGATACCGACGCTGAGGTTCAAACCTATCATCTTCCGAACGCAAGCTCACAGCTGCATATCCTCTTAACACGAAGCCAATCTCGCTCGATGATCTTGTTGCTGTTGTCGTAATTGTTGTTTCTGTTAGGTTGCTGGTTACAGTTTAACACTGTTTGTCCAATTCACTTGTAAGGTGTGTGTGGTCAAATTTTGTGCGTGTTGCCCACGAAACCTGTGACATCTGGGTATTAAATGAAAAATCATTAGTTTCTCTCAGGAAAAATAAAATAAATTATGAAATACGCTACTTAAATGTTTTTCAGAATTTATATTTCTTGATCAAATGAGAATGGAACATTTCCTCTATTCACATATGCTATACATAACGTGATGAATCGATCTCAGAGGAAAACTATAATCTGGGTTTTGAGATGGTGTACATGTATAGCAGTCATGCTAACGTAATGGAAGCCACAATAAACCGAGTCTCTAGAAGTTGTTCATAGTTGAAACTAATTAAGATTGAGTGATACAATTGTGTTTCTTCAAGATCTATTCATTGGCTTCCTCGACACAGTTCATGTTTTCCTGTGGCTTCTCTAGCCTTGAGTGTTCCTGCTAGCAAACGTAATGTGATTGCTTTTTTATCAAGGCATTTACAAGATCGTCTGTAGCCAAACATTTACTGTATCATAGTTCGACTGCGCCATCGATCTACACATCACAGAGTTGACTGTGCTTCCTGTTAAGCTATGATGTTTAACGTTGCACCGTCATATAGGGCTTGGCGACGAGGAAAGGGCTAGGACTTGTAACCGTACAACAGGGTTACAGATTCCATTCAGTATTTATTATTATTATTATTATTATTATTATTATTATTATTATTATTATTATTATTATTATTAACCCGATTCATTAGATTTTATATATTCTGTTTCTCATCATTTAGACTGTAATAATTAGGTATCACGTATATTATTGTATTTAATCATAGGTTAAGTGAAATTTGTTTGTAATTATTCTGTATTGTAGTAAGTGAGATTTGTTGGTTTCATATTGTCATGCTGTGGCTTGTAACTCTGGCTAGATGAGCTGGCATAGTATTTTGCAATCGAGGCTATGTTTAACTGAGAATGTTATGTGCAAGTAGATTTCCCGGTGACGCATTCAGCATAGTCATCCTCAATCAGCTTCGGCACGCTTAGACAACAATTGACTGATGACATCAGTGCATGGGCACGTGATTGCGACCAAGTGTCAGTATTCGCCAGCTACTGTATGTTGAAATGGAAGGGATGAACAGAGAGTAGGGAGATGAGTCGTCATCG
Source organism: Anabrus simplex (assembly GCF_040414725.1). Lineage (NCBI taxonomy): Eukaryota > Metazoa > Arthropoda > Insecta > Orthoptera > Tettigoniidae > Anabrus > Anabrus simplex. The sequence continues at coordinate 463,635,592 of NC_090265.1, read as the reverse complement.
CGAGGTTATAAAAGTCGATGCAACGGTGGTGAGAGGTATCATATCGTGCAGATCATATGTAACAGTCAAATGTATCAAATGGAAGAAGTGGTCTTAGTGTGATGGTCAGAGCTAAGAGTTGTGTTTTCAAGAGTTCTTGTAATAATCGAGGAGGTCTACAAGTGGTGGTTGTATCCGAGCAGAGACGGGTACTATGCTGATAAAGAAACATCATCTTCTTGTGAGGATGGACTTCACAAGATGTTTCAATAATATTTTCAAATTTCTTATAATATATTGAGTGGACGTAATTACATTGGAGCTCCCTACACGCGTACATGGTATGTAGGCCAACTCCTTGTTATATAAGAAGATAACAGCAGACGGCTCCCGACTTCAGCTCATAGGTTTTCCCAAGAATTTCAAGTTCAACAGCGGTGTATGCAGACATCAGGTAATTAAAGCATCAGACATGTTATGCATTCATAACATGAAGAAGAATGTAATCAGCGGCGATATCACATCTCACTTCAAATTCATGCCAATAGCTTTTTTTGTTTAGATTAAATTTTCCTTTTATTTTTACCGCAAATCTCACTATATATATTTTTTTGTTAAATTAAAAGACGTCAATGCTTGTTCATTGTGACGTAAATTATAGTCATAAACTCAGTTTTATTTTAATTATAATAAGTGATTCCAGTTCCATGTACAATCCTCAATTGTGGAAATGCAACAGTAATTTAATATTGTCCTGATCTATATCCCTGTATATTGCCAACTATGTGAGTTTATCACCTCACGCCTTGAGATAATTGATATAAGAGGTATGCTCTACCAAATTTTGTTGTTTTTATTAAAAAAGCAACTGGCGCTCAAACAAATGTTATGCATATGGTGTGAAGGAGATGAAGGTATAAGAGTAGTGGCTGGAGTAGTCACAGACTGAAAAGACAGTGACCATGATCTGAATTAGACCTTTTTTAAAATACAAATGTTGGACCAAAAATGTTCGATCTATTTGCTGAAATTTAACATTCATCATAAACATAGGATATGGAGAAGAATTGTCTGAATTATTCACAAAAATATTCATGTCATTTTTTAAAATAGACCTGTATTAACCCTTGACTGGTGAAGTGATTTTTGTGAGGTAGCTGGTGAAGCTGGCTATAGAAACTGGCCTTAATGGGAAAATTGGAAATAATTGACAATTCTAATAAATTTATTGTTTAGCACTCAAAACTAACACCAAGAAATCTGACTCCTCGTCTGATTGGTCAGCGTTGAAGCCTTCGGTTCAGAAGGCTGTGGGTTCGATTACCAGCCTGGTCGGGGATTTTAATCGAGTCTGATTAATTCTTCTGGTTCGTTAACTACTGTTTGTGTTTGCCCCAACAATCTCCTCTCCTTAATCAGACAACACACTGAACTATCAGTCATCCAGGAACACGTAATAGTGAGTACATCCCTTCACATAGGGTTGGCGTCAGGAAAGGTATCTTGCCGTAAAACAGGGCCAAAGCCACATGTGCGATACAGTTTGCAACCGCGACAGTTTGCAAAAGCGGAAGAATAATAAGAAGAACTAATACTTTTTTAATTTCGTGTGGCTATTTCTAGCCGAGTGCAGCCCTTGTAAGGCAGACCCTCCGATGAGGGTGGGCGGCATCTGCCATGTGTAGGTAACTGCGTGTTATTGTGATGGAGGATAGTGTTATGTGTGGTGTGTGAGTTGCAGGGATGTTGGGGACAGCACAAACACCCAGCCCCCGGGCCATTGGAATTATCCAATGAAGGTTAAAATCCCCGACCCGACCGGGAATCGAACCCGGGACCCTTTGAACCGAAGGCCAGTACGCTGACCTTTCAGCCAACGAGTCGGACAGAACTAATACTAAGAAAATAGACGGACTGTGCCAGAGACCTGGCCGCAATGCTTATGGCGTGGAGTACGTTGTCTTGGCAGGAATGAAACAGATCGAACTGGATGTCACAACAAATACGCTCCAGTGGCGCTGTGGAAATGCTGGGCTGTACGTCCCGCTGCGCCGACGTCTGCACTTCCTTGTGCTGCTGGCACTTTATGGCGCGTTCTAATGCGGAGTTCCTCGGCTTCTTCAAGTAATTACATGCCCTTCTATACTCCTGCACACCGTAGGCAGATTCTAATCCATTCAGATCGAATTAGACAAATATATTTTGTAAATTTAACAAAATTTTCATTGACCTACCACCAGTGGTAGCTAATACGATATAATCCTACGAGACAAATCTAACGATACTACCTGCAACAACTCAGTACCGCGAAGTCGCGAGCTGTACTAGTTTTACAGCGTCGCGACAATCTCGATTTTATCACACGACACTGACTATTAAAAATAAATTCAAAGAATATTTTCTTCTTGACCTTTTTAACCTATGTTAACCATTTAGATGTAATTTATAGTTGCAAAGTAATAAAGCTGAAGTTACTATACCTACATTCCCATCTGACGCTCAAATTTCTACGCGGGGCACAGCACACGAACGAAGCGAAAAACGTATTCTACGTCAAAAAACAACGTAAATACAATCACAGTGAGCATCAACATAGTTTTAAATGTTAGTATTGGAAACATGTCAACAAAGTATTCTTATGTCTAATGCAACGCAAATACGTTTGGACTATCAAGGATGTAATGCAACAATAAAGTTTACTGTAGCACTGGGACACACAACCTGGAAATGTAAACTTTGACAAACTCATAACATGTTTTTCTTCCAATATCTATCGCAAATAAACAGTAATAATGAAAACTTTACAATGTGTGAGTGAAAAGTGCCCATTTCACTCTCCTATAGTACCGCGCATGGCCTCTTGCGGCATTGTCTAGGTCTCAGGCACGCTGTGACATGCTTGCGATCATTACACTGACGTCGTCTTCTTACTGTGGTTACCAGTAGGGTTAGGAATTGAAGACCTATAAAATGGCCTAAAAATATCCAAAAAAAGGACCTAAAAATGGCAAAAAGGACGTAAAACCGGCATAAAGGACGTAAAACTGGCAAAAAAGGACCTAACAATTGGCAAAAGGACCTAAAAATGGCAACAGAGGACCTAAGGACTGGCAACAAAGGACTTAAGGATGGCAAAAAGGACCTAAAACTCACAAAAGAACGTAAAAACTGGCAAAAAAAGACCTAAAACTGGCATAAAAGGACCTAAAAACCGGCAATAAAGGACGTAAGGACTGGCAACAAGGACCTAAAATGGCTAAAAGGATCTAAGAACTGCCAAAAAGAACGTAAAATATGCGACCCAAATTCATAATTTTAGTTTTAATTCCACATTTAATTAAGGTTTAAAAATGCAAAATTCTTATTGTATGCAACATTGCAAAAATATATGAGTGAAACACTTCTTCTTTCAGACATTATATATTCTTAGGTAAACATAATTAAAAAAAGGAATTCGGTGTTCGTTAAAAAATACTTGCAGAATTTAGAATGTAATATTTTTTACACCTATAATGAATTCAGCAAACCCGCAATGGACATCCTGGAGGAAGAAATTGAAATTAGTATAACTGTTCTAGAAAAAATCATTATAACCTGAGAAAAAGCCTTGGAAATGAAAGGAATAAGAGGAATACATTTAGTGAGTAAAGGGCAGAAATTAGAAATTAAGTGTTTAGCTTTCGCAGATGATCTTGCCCTCTAGGCTCACAACCGAGAAAATGCCCTAATTATGCTGAATACTCTACATGAGATCGCTGAGAAAACGGGTCTCAAAGTCTCATATGAGAAGACAGAATACATGGAATATGGACATCAAGGGTCTCTCCCCACTTAGGAGTGAAGCATGGGACTGTAAAAAGAACTAAGAAATTTAAATATCTAGGGGAATGGATAGAAGCTAACGGATTGGATAAAGAGGCGAATAGGGCAAGAATTAGAAAACTAGAATTAGCTTACAGGTTAACCCAGAACAGATAGAACAAGGTGAAACTTAGACACTACAGCACAGGGGTAAAACCAGAGGGTCTCTACGCTTCAGAGAGCCTGACAATGAATAAAAAGGGCAAGCTTCAAGATCTCGAAAAAAGGAGAGGAGAATCTTAAGGAAAATTTTAGGACCACAGAAAAATGCTGATGGGGAGTGGAGGAATAGGAAGAATCATGATCTCTACAAATACACCGAAAAGATCACTGTCACCATGCGAAAGCGTAGGCTAAAATTCTATGGGCATCTAGAAAGAATGGATGAGAAACGGCTAACTAAGAAAATATTCAAGTGCACCACTGTACTGAAAGCTTCGACGAAGTGGGTAGAGAGGTAAAAAGAGATGCAATAGAAAGTGGACTTACAATGGATATGATTCACAACAGGAATGCATTTAGAAGCCGAGTGGACAGTGTGGACATACCATCTTTCTTTCTTGCTAACTCCGCAGTTTACCCCGAGGGAAAGGTCCGAATCGTTAACTATCCTACCTTTCTAAAGTGTAAATCTTATTTCGACTAATGTAAAATTTCATAAAATCTTTAACTCTAAATCGGGGATAGAGAGTGACGTACCCTCTCGAGCTCCCCTTCATCTAGGTTTGAGGTGCCACGTTTTTGTAACCTTTCGTTTTTGCAATGTATTAAAGTGATTTCCGTGCGTGCAACCTAAGTAGCTTGGGAATAGCCCCTGTTTTATCGGCCAAGCGCCCTATAGGTTTTTAAATTTTTGGAGCTCAGTCTTTGCCTCCATTCAAATTGTATTCGGGCCGTTTATTTAACTTCTTTTTCACTAAGGCCCTGTAGGTTGGGTACTAGATACCTCTGTGTAATAAGATTTCTATTTGTAAATAGTGCCTTGTAAGGCCAGAGATTATCAGATTTTCATGCAAATGTGCCTTGAGTAGGCTTGAGAAACTGAGAGCCTGTTAGCTCATTTCAGGTTTTGGTAATTGTAAAGAGTGCCTCTGGAAGGCTAGATAATGTAATTTTAGGAGCAAGTGCTCTTTGAATTAGAGGATTTCTGCCCTTCATTAAATAATACCTCTTCCTTTCGTAAAATTGTAAAATTAGGGGCTTAAGCCCAAAGTGTTACGGTTCTGAAACTTGGGTTTTCCCCAATCTTGTTTAATGATTGCTACTTGTACCTGTAATATTGCCAAAAAATGTTAAGTTTGAAATTCTGAAAATATAACGTTCAGTTTAAGTTTTAAATTAATTTTGATTTTGTAGTTAGACCCATTCCAGCCCGCACCTTCTTTAACCTCTTTCTGCTCCACGGTTAACCCCGTAACAGACAGCATCAAAACATTCCAGGAGAAACCACAAAAATGTAGACCTAAATTGGCCATATCTGAGAAATAAAGGAAGATTAGAAGTGAAAGGATGAAGAGGTTCTGGAAGAAGAAGAAGAAGAAGAAGAAGAAGAAGAAGAAGAAGAAGAAGAAACCTTAGGAGCAATGCGGTCCATAGGCGGCCAAATTCGGATACGAGAAAGAAGAAGATGGTGGTGGTGGTGGTGGTGATTATTGTTTTAAGAGGAAGTACAACTAGGCAACCATCCTCTATTTAACACTAATCAGAGGGAAAATATGGAAGGGGCCCAACACTTCGAAAAATGAAGGTATCGGCCAAAGAAAGGCAAGGGCCACGAAGGGCGTGAAAATGAAAGACTCCCTAGCCCTCGCAAACCTAATAGCGTCGGGGTCGGAAAAGAACAAGAGTTGACCAAGGGAGGTCGGATAGGACAGATGAAAGTGAGGAGCCTGGCACAAGTAAGTGGAAGCAATGCCAGGACTCAGCTGAGGGCCCCGTGGTCGCCAACCCACGCTCCAAAGTTCAGAGCCCCTGGGGCCCCTTTTAGTCGCCTCTTACGACAGGCAGGGGATACCGTGGGTGTTATTCTACCGCCCCCACCCACAGGGGTGGAAAGAAGAAGAAGGAATGATATTTGTATTAACCACACTTGGGTTATAGAAATTGGAATTCGGAAACCTTACCTCAGTTGGCTTTGCAGTATAACACAATAATAATATCCAGGTTCTTACATGTAAAAGGATAGACGGTTTTCAGATAGCACATTACGAAACAACGAGAAACCTCTCTTCACATCAACGAATGATAAGGATTCATACTTGAAGCAAGTGGGTTCTTGCGGTTAGGAGCACGCAGCTGTGAGCTTGCATCTGGGAGACAGTGGGTTCGAATCCCACTGTCGGCAGCCCTGAAGATGGTTTTCCGTGGTTTCCCATTTTCACACCAGGCAAATGCTGTGGATATACCTTAATTAAGGCCGTGGTCACTTCCTTACCATTCCTAGGCCTTTCCTATCCCATCGTCGCCATAAGACCTGTGTTGGTGCGACGTAAAATAAATAGCAAAGCTGTTCATGTCCGGTGAATTAAGTAGTCAATTCATATGGTTCATACCCGCCTCTCTCTTGAAGACCCTCACTGATGCACCTCAATGAGGGCGAGCATTGTCCTCGTCGAAAATGAATTCAGCAGCATATTCATCCTCAAAGGGTTATACAAGTGCTCGAAGTATTTCATCAGTATACCGCTGAGCAGCTAACGTCCCTCGAAATGGTATCACAGGTGTACGACGGCCATGCCTAATCCCAGCTCAAAACACTACACCACCACCACCCCCAAATGCATAAACCTCCTGAGCACGCTGGTACTTTCACCGCATCCTTTACGTCTCCACACCCTGCACATGTCGTGTATCTGGCCTAAGTGACAGCAGTGTTTTATCTGCAAACATGGCATTACCCCAATAAAGACGTCCGGTAGCCCATCTTCTCCTCTCGGCACGATTCTGTAGTCTTATTTGGGCACTACGCAGCTGATTGCGTACAGCAGGAATTTTTGAAACTGTGATTAGATTACTCTCGCCAATATTTTGATGTTAGTAAACGTTTGTTATTGAACACTTAGGTATTTATGTCGAACAATTAAAATGAAATTCAGGAAGTTCTACACATAGGCTTCATATATAATTGAGAATATTTTTAACACAATAAATTAAACTGCAAGACTATGCGGCCTGTAGACCATTCATGATTTATAGTTTTTGTTAGGTCGTCGTATTTTGATATCTTAATTCAGTTCTTCTTATCCATTTCTTCTCGTAATTGTTGAACAGTCGAAGGTGGTCTCCTCTGCGCTGATATACCGAACTTAACGTGGCGTTGTAATCATCTGTCGGCCTTCCATTGGTCTGTCAGTCACATCATTGGTCTCAAGATACCTTTTCAACGGTTTTGACACTGCACTTTGGGCAATACCACCGATGCTTTATACTGTTGCTAGTGTATGACTATCCTGAATCAATACCACACTTCTGGTTCCGTCAAACTGGGAAATACACATTGTAAATGAAACGTAAACACTATGTGAAACTCGCACTGCACTGTTTGCACTACTACCAGTCTTCACGTGAAATGAACACAGTTCACCCCAGGCTCAACACTGCCGTAGGCAGCGACATGTGCTGTGTTGCAAGCAAGCTGTTGAATTACTTGTGTGTATACAATGCCCTTTACTGCTTACAACAGGACTACACACGCCCACCGCATAACGTGCTAAATCCCCACAATATTCCGAACAATTTTGAGGTGTGCATTTCAAATAATTTAGGAAAAATTCGCTACTATTGACTTGATATCAATAAATAATTAACCAGAAGCAGTGTACAAGTTGATTCTGGACTGTCAGACTGGTTTGAGACAAAAAAGGTGAGTACAACAAGGTAGTGCTTTGTCACCCCTATTATTTATCATTGTAATGGATATCATATCAAAGGCGCTAAAAGAAAAGGGGCAACAAGACTTAAAAGCATTTGCATTTGCAGATGATGTAGTAATTTGGGGTAACTCAGAGAAAGATGTAGAAGAGAGACTGCAGGGGTGGAGTCAGGAGTTTGTGAGATATGGATTAAACATCAACAAGGCTAAAACGGTGGTGTTGAAGGTACAGAAGGGTGACAATCAGCCAGAAATCATGCTAAATGGCACTAAGCTGGACAGTGTCACAGAATTTAAGTACTTGGGTAGTATAATGTCCAAGGATAACTTAGCTAAATATGAAGTAAACAGTCGAATCAGCAAAGCAATACATTTTTACCTCCAAGTAAGTAAGCTACTATGGGATAAACAAGTACCACTCAAAACCAAGATGACACTATATAAATCATACTACACCCCTATCCTTACATACAGCCTGGAAACCGCTACATTAACAAGAAAGGACAACTCGAAACTCCGAGCAGCAGAAATGAAGTTCCTACGCACAATGATCCAGAAGACCAGGAGGGATAAAATCAGGAATGAAAAAGTCAGAGAAGACGTAGGACTAGAAGTCCCCTTACTCCAGAAGATCCAAAAGGCAAGACTGAAGTGGTTTGATCATGTAAAAAGAATGAGTGCCAACAGGTCTGCAAGAAAGGAGTATGAAAGAGAAATAAGGGGAAAGAGACCAGTGGGCAGACCTAGAGAAAAATGGACAGACTTAGTGAAGAAGGATGTAGAGGAGAGAGGTCAGGATTGGGAGCTGATTGTGAACGAAGAATGGTTCATGGATAGAACAAAATGGAAGGGGCTCGTATGCCACACCTGGGAAACTGGAGTTGGTCAACGACGATGATGATGATGATGATGATGATGATGATGATGATGATGATGATGATCTCTATCATACTGAGAGAAAAATGTCCTGTGAAAAATATTTATGAAAAAACTGCTGGTAGTTCAAAAATATTCCCTCTTGAGATGCAATTGTCCTAAAATATTATCATCCTCAGCAGGAATTTTTGAAACTGTGGTTAGATTACTCTTGCCAATATTTTGATTTTAGTCGACATCTGTTATTGAACACTTAGGTATGTATGTGGAGCAATGAGAATGAAATTCAGGAAGTTCTACACATAGGCTTCATAATATAATTGAATCTTTTTTTTGAAACGACACATGTCAAGATTTTGCCAAAATTGAGTTAAGGCATGTAATACAGTAAGTATAGATCTATCGTTTTCTGCAGAAACTACACACGTCACTGCATTGCTTTATCCGGTGGCTCTGCCTGGTAATAATAGTTTGTTGAAGAAACAGCACTTGTCACTGACATGTGCACTTTATCCGTAAAATGAACTGGCTTGCTGTATCCAATCGGCAGTTCCACGCATCCAGCTGGCAGACATTGCACCTATTATTGAAATGAGCGGGGACGTGCAATATACAGACATGGAGTGCAGTGCAGATGCAGAAATCGTTGAAATGAATCGTGAAAAGAAAGAGGGAGATATATAAACGAGAAGTAATTAAAAGGGCTAGGATTCCTGGAGAAGAATATGTTAATTATCGAGGCAACATTGTACCTGAAAGAAAACCAGGAGGGGATTGCAGGTAAGATTTTTAAGGTTATATTCTTTGTACAACATAAATAACGTGTCAAATGCCTTTATAGTCATCTAATACATTATATTACTGTTCTCAAATAGGTGCCGTGGGATGTGTTTCCAGCGTACAACTCCTGAAGACAGGGAACAGCTCCATACCCAGTTCCGGCAGTTCCAAACAAAGGATGAACAAGACGCATTTCTGCTGGGGCTTGTTGCAAGAATGGACATTAAAAGTAAACGTCCAAGACATGGGGACAGGGAGAAACCGAAAGGACACACGTTTGTATATAGTGTAACTACTTCTCTTGGTAGAATTCAGGTATGCAAAAAGACACTTATGCATATTTTAGCTGTCACCGCTGGACGACTACGTAGGATTTGTAGCCATGTTGCTCTCTCAACTCCAGCCATTGATCGAAGAGGAAAGTCTACTCCAGCCAATGCTAAACCAGGTGATGTTATACAAGCAATAATTGACCATATAAAGAGTTTTCCTACAAAAATAGCGCATTATACAAGCAAAGAAGTGAAATATCTTAATACTAAACTGAACTTAGTATTGATGCACAAACTTTTTGAAGAAAAACATCCTAGCATGAAAGTATCTTATAGCTTATACAGAAATGTTTTTAAGGAAAGATTCACCCTGTCCTTTGGTCTTCCGCAAGTGGATACATGTTCCCGATGTGAAGAACTCTCAGTAAAAATTAACAACCCATCTTTAAATGACAAAGCAAAGAAAGTTGCAGTAGCAGAATTACTTATACACAAAAGGAGGGCAAACAAATTTTACTCCAAAATGAAATTCGTCAAAGAGAAATGCTTGGAAGACCATTCAATTGCTGCTATTACATCCGATTTTATGCAAAATTTGCCCCTGCCAGATATCCCTGTGCAGGATATATTTTACTTCCGTCAGTTAACAGTGAATATATTTAGCGTCACATCACTGGGTCCTAATAAGACGAAGTTTTATACATATCATGAAGGGCAAGGACATAAAGGTTCGAATGAGGTTGTCTCTTTTCTTTTGGACTTCATTAACAATGCCTAATTCGGTACAACACCTCCATGTGTTTTCAGACTCTTCCCCTGGACAAAATCGTAACCACACGGTCATACGATTTTTCTTAGCTTTGGTAACTATGGGCAGATTTCAGACAATTAATCAGTATTTTCCTCAAAGAGGACACTCTTATTTACCCAATGACAGGCATTTTGCTGCAGTAAAAAGAGTGGTAAGGAAAAATGATAGAATTTACGTTCCCAAAGATTATACAGAGATGATTGTACTGTCCACAAGTCAAAGAAAGTTTACAGTTAAAATGGTTGAATCCAAAGATATTATTGACTTCAAATATTGGTGGCCTTCATTCTTTAAAAAAAAATGCCTATCTGTGGAATCAATGAATCGCAGACTTCCACGAGACCAAAAACAATCGTTCTTCAGTCACTTCACATACTCAAGTGAAATGCCGAATACTGTTCAAGCTCGAGATTTCATTGACGGTCTAGTCACACATACGTTCAATCTAGGTATCAGTAATTCAATGAGTGTCATAACGTTCCCTACAAAGCTAGCATATCCAGGAGAAAGACTGCCTATTCAGGAGAAGAAAATACAGGATATAAGGAAAACAATGCAGTATATTCCAGAAGAGCATCTTGATTTCTACAATGAGATTATTAATTGGCCAGTTACCAAAGATAATGTGTTCGGTGATGATGATGATGATGATGACTAGAATAAATACTGACCAAACAGTTTTGTAAAACAGCGAAAATAAAGATATTTTTTAACAAATTAATTTTTGTCGTCCAATTTTTTTGTAAAACAGCACATGTCAAGGGGATATAATTTCCGATAAACCTGAACTACTGCAATATTAATTCCTTTATTTTTCAATAAAAACATAGATTTCAATGTCCTCTACCTATAAAGCATAGTATTTTTACAACGTGTATATTGTTTACCATTCCTGTACGTTTTAGATGGATATCTCCAAACTAAAATTTATTGACATGTGCTGTTTCAGAAAAAAACGATTCAAATGAGGATATTTTTAACAAAGACAATAAAATAAACTGCAAGACTATGCTGCCAGTATTCATGATGGATGGTTTTTGTTAGGTCGTCGTATTTTGATAACTTAATTCATTTCTTCTTATGTACACACGCAATGGTTAACTTCAACACAATTTCTCAACAATGTGGTGATTATACACTTGTAATTATGAAGGCACGATTGAAAGTTACTTTCAAATACATTTATTATGATACTATGATATAATGTTCTACGACAATTGCGTCTCAAGAGGGAAGAGTTTTGAACTTCCAGTACTTTTTGCATGCATATGTCCCACAGGATTTTTTCTCTCAGTGTGATACAGAAGTGATATTAATTATTTGTTGATATAAAGTTAGTAGTAGCGATTTTTTCCTAAACGATTTGAAATGTCATAATGACCATTGTTGAAAAATGTCCCATCCAAATGAAAATGGTAGAAACAAGTAGATGTATGACTACCCCTTAGTCCCGTTACCTGATAGGGGTCAGGGAAGCTGTTGAAACAATTGAACATGTACAGGGTGGTCGTAAACAACGTAGACCGGGTATATCAGAGTGAAAGTGTTGGTCATGCTGATAAATAATTTGAAAGAAATAGTTCTATATCTCGCACCATTGTCATTGTATCAGCTGCTGAAGTTAGCCAACCAGACCGCTTCGCAGGCGAATTGAAATGGGCCTTGCGAGGCACTGAAATGAAATGTCGTATGGCTTTTAGTGCCGGGATATCCCAGAACGGGTTCGGCTCGCCAGGTACAGGTCTTTCTATTTGACCCCCGTACGTGACATGCACGTCGTGATGAGGATGAAATGATGATGAAGACATCACACACACCCAGCCCCCGGGCCATTGGAATTAACCAATGAAGGTTAAAATCCCTGACCCGGCCGGGAATCGAACCCGGGACCCTCTGAACTGAAGGCCAGTACGCTGACCGTTCAGCCAACGAGTAGGACTGCGAGGCACTGTGGCACTTTGTTTCTGATCACCCTGTATAATATGATCATCTGCCCTTGCTGGCGAGATCTAGGCCCGGTTCCTTTAACTTGGTGTTTAATTTTATTTAACAAATTTTGACTAATAATTGTTATTAATTTAACACTTCGATTGAAAGTAGTGTGTTTCACGAACAGATTTCCAACATTTGTCACAAAACAATAATGTTAAAGACAAATTGACACATTTCCGTGAGCTTTATGAACGCGATTGGTAGTGCGCGTACTTTGTTTCTTTATATAAAGCGCACCTAGCGGTGTGTTGGAACAGTATTTTGTCATACATGGGGTTGACATTATTATAGATTATGGTTAGAGGAGACATGTAAGACGTAAATATGTCAAGTAAAAGGCAACAAGCCAGTATCCAGTAATCGGGAGATAGTGGATTCGAGCCCCAATGTCGGCAGCCCTGAAGATGGTTTTCCGTAGTTTCCCATTTTCACACCAGGCAAATGCTGGAGCTCTACCTTAATTAAGGCCACGGCCGCTTCCTTCCCATTCGTAGGCCATTCACATCCCATCGTCGCCATAAGACATGTCTGTGTCGGTGCGACGTAAAGGAAATAGTAAAAAAGACAACAAAAACGTCATTATGATGAATGCAAGACAAATGCTGTTATAGATTTTATTTGAAAGTATGTGAATGTGCTTGTAATATGAAAGGGCTGTTTCATCACAACACTCAACATATTGTTATATGAGTACGATCTAAGGCTCCATGTTTTGAATGATTTTCAGGCATTCTTTCATTGCGGGGTAAATACTGTATGTCTCCTTAATGCTGCAATGGCAGCAGAAATTCTTTGCAGAATTCTACATACATTTGTCTTGCACTCATGAACATAGTCGCCTACAAATACAAGAAAAGAGTCTGAAGCATAATATCTAACAAGGAGAGGCCAGAACCTGCGTCCAACCGATTTCAACGAGGTTCAATGTACCTGTGGGGGAACACTCAACAGTAACTCGTGTACAGTATAAGGGTTTCGGACCATACACTTCCGTTTTCGAAAGAAATTAGGTCAAGTGTCATGACACAGAATCCGCGTCGGACAAAGTGAAGGTGATAGAACACTAAAAGGCGAACAAATTTTACTTAAACGTCTCAGGTCCGCAACCTAATAATTTCCGGAAAATTGACGAATCCACGATTCCAATGCAACGCATTTTCTACATGAAATTAATATAGGCCTAAACGTTCTCACAGTTACTGCTGGATCTCTCTTTCTCTCTCTTTCCCTTTCTCTCTCATATATATAGGGGCCTATATATATATATACTGTATATTAATTTGAGTTAGAGTTCACTGCAGTTTGTTTTATATTCTTATTCGCATCTTAATCTTCACATTTCCTCAAATAATATTTTATTTTGTACGAAAAACATAGCTACTACGAGACTCGAACTCACGTCGTCGAGGTTCGTAGATAAGTACGGTGACCAATCGGCCACCACTCCGCTTGACTGTGTTGTAACTCTCCAAGTATAAATGCGTAGCATTGTAATCGGGGGATTAATGTTCTATCACCTCCACTTGGTCCGAAGTAGATCCTGCGTCATGACATTCGTCATCAATTTTTTCGAAAACGAAAGCGTATTGACGTAAACCATTATACACGAGATACTGTTGAGTGTCCCACCAAGAGGTACATTGAAGCTCGTTTGGAGGCAGGGTCTGGGCTCTCCCTGTAAGAACTATAAGCAGTTACTGCACTGGAGACACTGATAAGTTTCAGTCTGTTGGAGATTCTAACCTATTTTCAATTTCTTCTAGTACCTTGTTCACTATGGCTTTGGAAATTAGTTATCTTTGTAAAAAAAAATTCTTCTGATAATTCTAAAAGGTCGTTTTTTCTTAGTCTGGGTCATCCTTTGCGTTCTTCAGTTTATAAATAGTCTTCATACAGCAATAAATCTTCTACATGCTACCATTTTGAAATGTTAACCGCTGTTAAGAGATTTAACACAGGGCTGCTGCCATTTTAATTTAACACAAGTATTAACATTTTGTTAGAGTTAACAATTCATGATGAGGCGGCCATTTTGTTAAATTATGTGTTAAGTCTCCTGAATATCAGTGTTAACACTTAACATTCGTTGAAGGAACTGGGCCCTAGTGTTTACAGTATGTTATGTCTTCTGGGGCCTGTTCCACGAACGAACTTCGCAACTTTGCACTTTGTACTTTTCAGTTCAGATTTTGTTCCACCATCACTTTTCAGATTTAGCTTGAAAAGTGAAAAGTTAGTAATATTTTCACTTTTCAAGCCGGTTATGTTCCTCCACTGGTTCAGAAATGCAAAGTGCAAATAAATAAAGTGAAAAGTTTTCATAAATCTTGCAAAGATATTATTTCCTTTTTATCTGTTAATTAACAAGTATGTACACTAGTTTCTCGGCATATAATTTGGTTTAGGGATATTAATTTCTTACGAAGAGAGCTTTTGTCATCAAGTGAGGACAGTGATGACATGAAGAATGCATCAAGAGAACGTACAAAGATAGGATTAATTTTCATAACCTCCCTTAGACGAAATTTTGCGAGTGTTTTCGTATTACCACAACACAGGCTGACTACATGCTTGAAATGATCGGTCATTTATTGAAACACGCAACAAAAAGAAGTCAATCCCTTTGCGAAAAACAACACATTCTTATATGCTTACCTTGGTTAGGAAATGGTGCCCAGCTGCACGGTGTAGCAGCAATGCATGGGACATCAATATCAATTATTTGCAGAACTGTTACCAAAGTCGTAGATGTTATAGTAAATGCAATATTTTCTAAGATAGTAGGTTGGCTTAATAATCAACATAATATAGCGACGGTATTTCTAATGAAGTGTGAATTTCCTTCTGTGTGTGGATGTGTTGACGGTACTCTCGTTAATGTTGATGCTTGTCATCATTTGATAGGTTATTGTTAAAGTTGCCAAAAGGATGTCCGCTCCCCTAACCGCACGGCCAACTCGCCCAGTACATATGGTTTGGATTCTACCCGACAAAATTCGTTAAATTCAGCCATAGACGCCCAAGAGAGATTCGGTTTACTGTGCCATCTACTGGGCAGAGAGTAAAACGGAACGTGAAATTCACGATTAAACAGCCAGGTGGCGTCAAATTAAAATGCTTTCACGCGGTATCTGTATTTATATTGTTATATCTTTATTAATGATAATAATAGATATTTGTGTCGTTTCTCTGTTTTAGGTCGTGGTTTATGCATGAGGTTTTAATTTCTTTTTTTCATAACTGCTGCTGCTTTGTACTACTGCAGCTTTCTCCTTAACGATCGCTTTGTATGTTGAGTACTCAGCACGTAGGCTAGTTTGATTCTCAAGAGCTACGTCATTAGCTGTTAAAAGATGCCCTAGGCGTCACTGAAGAGACACACTAGGCAAATGAGGAGCAAGGTAGTTTTTCCATTGCTTCCCTCACCGAAGCGTTACTATTACATAGGGCCTATCAGTCTGCCAAGCGCACTGAAATGCACGCTTCAGTCGATATTACGAGCGACGTTTTCACTGCACTCATCACAGGAATTAGCTGCGTAAGGAACGGTGTTACTGGTAATAATCATATCTCAGACACTCCCATACTGTCAAAGCCAAGGATGAGACTGAGACAGGTCAGTGGAAGTAACAAACTTCCTCTTGCCCATACCAGAGGGCTGTTCCACGAACGAACTTTTTAACTTTTCAACTTTGCACTTTTCACTTTTCAATTCTTGCAAAGTGCAAAGATATTCCGTTCCACCATGATCTAGGTTCTACTTTTCAATTTCTTCGCAAGGTGAAAAGTCTTTGCAAATGAGTGATCCGATCTTTTATTCCATGGGCAAACTGTAAAATACTCTATGATTTTAATGCTATATTTTTCGCGACGAACTTTCCTTACCAGTTAACATTGGGTATAATGAGATAACTTGCTACAATAAAATTACTTTTTGTGCCGTTTCCCCACATACAGAATTATTTAATAATATAATCAGGTATCAGGCTCGGAATCACTTACTCCATGTCTGTACTCCAACATCAAGTTACTAATTATCTGTAGAGATGAGCCTTACACCTAGAATGTAATGTTTTTCATCCTTAACCATGAAATGCACAGCATTGCATATGTGCAAAGGAGAATATACTTGCTTGTTGAAATGTCGTATGGCTTTCAGTGCCGGGATATCCCAGGACGGCGGTAGTGATTATTGTTTTAAGAGGAAGTACAACTAGGCAACCATCCTCTACATAACACTAATCAGAGGGAAAAAAGGAAGGGATCCGACACTTCGAAAAATGAAGATATCGGCCAAAGGAAGACAAGGGCCACGAAGGGCGTGAAAATGAAAGACTCCCTCGCAAACCTAATAGCGTCGGGGTCGGAAAAGAACAAGAGTTGACCAAGAGAGGTCGGATAGGATAGATGGAAGTGAGGAGCTTGGCACAAGTAAGTGGAAGCAATGCCAGGACTCAGCTAAGGGCCCCGTGGTCGCCACCCACGCTCCAAAGTTCAGAGCCCCTGAGGCCCCTTTTAGTCGCCTCTTACGA
The DNA here is from genome assembly GCF_040414725.1 of Anabrus simplex. Lineage (NCBI taxonomy): Eukaryota > Metazoa > Arthropoda > Insecta > Orthoptera > Tettigoniidae > Anabrus > Anabrus simplex. Next base: position 463,618,618 of record NC_090265.1, on the reverse strand, counting down.
CAGGCAGGGGATACCGTGGGTGTTATTCTACCGCCCCCACCCACAGGGGATATCCCAGGACGGGTTCGGCTCGCCAGGTGTAGGTCTTTCTATTTAACGCTCGTATGCGACCTGCGCGTCGTGATGAGGATGAAATGATGATGAAGACAACACATACACCCAGCCCCCGTGCCATTGGAATTAACCAATTAAGGTTAAAATCCCCGACCCTGCCGGGAATCGAACCCGGGACCCCCTGAACCGCAGGCCAGTACGCTGACCGTTCAGCCAACGAGTCGGACACTTGCTTGTTATATCTGCTTTATGATTTTACAAGTGCCCATTTACTTCCGCTTTAGATAGATAGATAGATAAAGAATGGGTGAACCCTGCCTTCGCAGGGCTCCACACGTAGGTCTGTGAAGACCCTTTGTGTCCCTTAAACGGGTTTGCCTAGTCCAGGCCTAGTGCTCCTATAAAGGATACCAGTGTCCGGATGTTGGCATTCCTGATGTCTTCCAGGCTCACGAAATGTGAGCCAAGGTATCGATGTCTAGTGCTTGCAAGAGCCTCACACTGACATAACACATGCGCGGAGGTCTCCTCCTCCCTACCGCATCTTCTACACATCGGATCCTGACTAATTTTCATGATGTGTAGGTGTCTCTGTAAGGTATTGTGGCCTGTCAACAGTCCAACTACCATTCGCATTCTGGTCCTATTCAAATTTATCAGGACCTTTTTATAACTTTGGCTAGGCCCTTTGATAAGTTCACGTGCCTGCCTTGCTATAGTTAACCTCTTCCAAATGTCTAAGTGAGACTGGTTTGTCCACTGGGATATTACCAGTTTCACGCTTCGGAGTGACACTCCCAGGAAGGGCTCTGGTCCTATAAAAGGACCTTTTGAGCCTTGTTTCGCTAGTTTGTCAGCTTCTTCATTTCCACTGATACCTGTGTGCCCAGGGACCCATAATAGGGTAACTGAGCTAAATTCACACAGCTGATCTAACATCCTTTGGCATTCCCATACCATTTTTGATGTTGTTTTAACTGCACATAGTGCTTTTAACGCTGCCTGGCTATCGCTGCAAATAGTGATACATCTTCTGTGTCCAGGCATTTTCCGTATATATACAGCACAGGCCAGTATTGCAAATACTTCGGCCTGGAAAACAGTGGCGTATTTACCCATAGGTAGGGAGAGCCTTGTCTTAGGCCCCCAGACCCCGGCGCCTGTGCCCGTCTCAGTCCGTGAGCCATCTGTGTACCATGTACAGCCCCCAGACCTAAGACGGGCCCCAGCATCCGCGGCCCACTCCTCCCTTGTGGGTATCACCACTGTGAATTTATAGTTCAAATTAAAGCTAGGCTTCATCAGGTCCCCAATCATCATTGTCATAGGGCAAGTCTGGTGAAGCCTTGTGAGAATAGAGGCATGACCTCTATTCGGATTCTTGAAGGACCATCCTCCGAGTGACCAAAGGCGGTAGGCACTCATTCCCGCTATTTCCTTAACATATAGATGTAAGGGGGGAAGACCTAGGATGGCCTCCATTGCACATAATGGTGTAGTATCCAGTGCCCCTGTTATTCCTAGACACGCAAGTCTTTGGACACTGTTTAACTTGGTGGTCACAGTTTTACTCTCCGAGCCTGGCCACCAGACTAAAGATGCATAGGTGATCGTGGGCCGTACAATAGAAATATAGAGCCACTGGACCACCTTAGGTCCTAGGCCCCAAGTCTTTCCAACGGCCCTGCGACAGGCCCACATAATCTTGCGAGCCTTATCCACCTTATGGTCTATGTGTTTCTTCCAGCTCAGTCTTGCCTCAAGGATTACCCCTAGGTACTTAACTGAGGTTGTCTTAACTAGTTTTTTCCCAAATAGGAAAGGCTCTGACAGTCCGTCTAGCCTCTTCCTTCTGGTAAATACCACGAGCTCCGTCTTGTCGGGATTAACCGACAAGTCCGTGTCGTTGCACCATCTTTCCACCCTACGTAGGGAGCTCTGTACGAGCTCTGAGACCGTACTGGGGAAATTTCCAACCGCCATCAGGCTAATGTCATCTGCATAGCCTTGGGCGTAAATTCCTCCAACATTTAACCTGGTAAGTAGTTCATCCACTACCAGACACCATAATGTTGGTGATAATACTCCTCCCTGTGGACACCCCCTGTCTATATTAGCTCTCAACATAACTGCGTTGAGGGTAAACAGAACTTGACGGCCCTGCAGCGAGGCCATAATCCATTTTATGAGCATCCTGCTCACTCCTTTTTTCTCTAGACTAAGTTCTATGGAGCCCAAAGATGTGTAGTTAAAGGCCCCTTCTATATCTAGGAATACAACCATAGCAAGTTGCTGCTGATCCAAGGCACTCTCCAGCCTAGAAACTAGCTGGTGTAGTGCCGTCTCAACCGACTTCCCTGGTTGATATGCATGCTGATGAGGATGCAGGGGACAGTCTCTTAAAACTTTCTCCCTGATATGTCTATCCACTAGTCTTTCCAAGGTCTTAAGAAGAAAAGACGTTAGACTGATGGGTCTATAATCCTTAGGTCTAGTATATGAAGACCTTCCGGGTTTAGGTATATATACTACCTTCGCCTGACGCCACAAGGAGTACACGTACCCCATAGTGAGACAGGCTCTAAAAATTCTGACCAGGTATGGTATAAGGACCTCACCCGCTTCCTGAAGAAGCGCCGGGAAGATCCCATCCATTCCTGGGCAGATTCTAATGCCCACTTCACCCTTCTGTGGGTAACAATCTCTGCGGCTTCCTTCCAGCCACTTCTATCGGGTCTGAAGGATCCGCTCGATTCTACTTCACTATTCGTGACTGCTGAACCTGGAAAGTGGGCATCAAGCAGTAGGTTCAGGGTCTCCCTCTCTGTGGATGTGTATCCGCCCGAAGGTGACTCCAGTGAGCCCAGCCTTGCCCTTCCATCCAAGGTTAGAATTTTATGAAGCCTTGCCGCTTCATGTTGACTTTCAATGGAGTCACAAAACTGTCTCCAAGATTTCCTAGAAGCCTTTTTGACTTCTGACTTATACCTTCTTTGTGATTCTTTATAAGAATCTAGGCTTTCTTGATCCTGAAGTTCCCTGTATTTATTCCAGAGCCTTCGTGTGTTTCTCCTCAGGTGTTCAAGATAACTATTCCACTTGAAACTTCCTGTTGCTCTTTTTGCCTTAACAACTGGGCAGTTTAATTCATAAGAGGTAACCAGTATTTGTGTGAGAAAGCTCACACTAAGCTCCAGCTCCTCTTTGTTCTTAATTATATTTGAGGGTCCTCCTTCCAGTCCCCTCCTCACGTCCTCCCTAAAAGACGTCCAGTTGGTTCGTCTAGGGTTTCTATAAGGTGGGATCTCGAAGGAGCCCTCTATATGAAACACAATGTGTCTATGGTCTGACAAGGAAGGTTCTAAAGAAACTTTCCAGTCTTTAAATTCCTGTATGATTCCCATGGAACCCAGGGTAAGATCTATGATCCCCTCACTCCTGTTATTGATGAAGGTAGGGGTATCACCTATGTTCATGATCTCAAGATCAGTTGTACATAGAAATTCTATGAAATGCTCTCCCCTTCGGTTTGTGTGTTTGCTTCCCCAAATGCTGTGATGAGCATTGGCGTCGCATCCTACTATAAGGTTTAGTCCTTGTTTCTTACAATATATCACCAGTCTCTTGAACTCCTCCGGCGGGGGTGGAGATTCAGAGTCTCCTGGGAAATATGCAGAACAGACAACCAGATCTCTTGGCTGTCCGCCCTCTTCATATCTCACTAGAACTGCTACAAGGTCTCTAGTAATGAAGCCTGGTATAGCCCAAGCGTTATGATCCTTAACTAGTATACATGCTCTAGGCTTTTCCTCTGCTATTCCACTGAATAGAGTGAAGCCTGCACATCTTAGTCCCATGATATGCCCCTGTCTAAGCCAGGGTTCTTGTATCAGGGCGACCGAAAACCTGCCTTTCTGGATACTTCTAATAAGTACCCTGGAGGCCGCTATACAATGTTGTATGTTTGCCTGTATGAAAGTAATCATTCCTTACTTTCATGCAATACTTTACCTTATGCGGTCTCCGGAACGTGCTGTTCCGTCTCCCGCGATGAATCTTGAGGCTTGGCTGGCCCCGGTTCCTGTCCGGGCTCCCGCTCTTCGCCCCTGCTAGTCTCAGTGTTGTCTGTGGTGGGGTTGGTCCTCTGCTTGTCACGCTTGCCCTCCACCAAGGTGAAGGTAGCAACATGCACCCCGCAGAAGATCTTCTTCCCCACCACTTTCTCCACATCTCTGGAGTCCATGCTGACCACAAGTCGGACACCTCTCTTCTCCTCCTTGCGGTCATAGACCCTCCAGCTGTTGGGATTTAAGCCATGGTTCTGGCGTGCCATTCTTCCCAAAAGGACGTTATTGTCCTTTGGTTGTCCTGGTATCCAGACCATGACTCTCTTATAGGAAAGGAGTTTATCCATGCCCACAATTGTGAGCCTGGCTCCTTCCCACGGTTGTAGACCTGTAACAAGACTAGAAAGCCATGCTACAGTCTCATCATTCTCTGCGATAATGACGGCCGTACCTCTCGACAGATAGCAATCCAGGAACTGAGGCTTAATGGGCCCCTGCTCTGGAAGCCCGTCTATCAGATCGGTGATAGCCTCCTCCACAGATTCTACCTGTTTCTCGGTTAGCTGCTGGTCAGGATATCCTACAGGTACAATGGCCATCCTGATCCCAGCTTTAGCTATCCTAGCATACTCCACCTTGGGTTTTTGTGGGTCGGCCGATCTTCTTCTGGGGTTGCCCCCGACAGAAGTCGTTTCCCCACTGGTGTCTTGGTGGGTGGAGTCCTCTGTGCCCTAGAAGCAGAGCCCTTTTCAGGGTCCCGCCTCTTGTGCCCATTGGATCCCCCCACAGTCGTCGCTGTCATGGCAGTAGAAGGCCTCTCAGCTCCAGGAGTTTGGCCATCTTTGGCCTGCTCCCGGGCCTTTAAGGCCTTCTTATACCTCCTCTTCTCAGCGCCGGAGCGCTGTTTCTTCTTCTTCTTCTGGACTAGTAGATTGCCCACCTCTAGAGTGAGCTCTCTTACTGTCGAGGTCGTACTATCCGAGGGTATCTCCGAAGAGTCCCCATCGGTTGTTGAACTGGTGTTTCTCTCGGAGGCCCCAGAAGAGCTCTCCGGTTTATGGGTAGCTACAGTACTCATTTAGGTCCCACGAGGAGCTAGGGAAATATATGTCCGCCCAGGCAGAGCCCCGCATACCCGGGTAAGGCTACTTACTTCGAGAGGGCGCCAAGTATCTCGAAGGCTCCGTTCAGGACACATCTCCCATGTGCCATGCACCCCATCGGCACGGGTCGCGTTACACCTTAGGGTTGGGTGGTGCTTTAGCTTCCTCCTCCTTGTATACCGAATGGTTACCCAACAGGGCTCCACTCGGCATCGCAAGAAAGGAGCTACTAGTCCCCCCCCACCACGAAGAGGATCTTCAATTGAAGAGGGTAACCAAGGTTAATCCCCTACAATTGTAGAAGCACACACGAGGGGGTACTTCCGCTTTGCAAACTAACTTGCTGGGGGTCACTAGTGTATTAAAAAATTAACAATCTTTTATTTTGTGACTTTTCTTGCCAATCAGCTGTAGTGGTGCAGCATGTAAACCGTTAAGGTAAAACAAATAAAATGTTGTTTACCTCACAGAATTCGTGAACCAGGACATCCCTAAGACTGAAGTCTGGCAGTAGCTACAGTAAACTTACAGCTTTGGATATACCGATGCGTAAAACATTCAAAACTCTTAACATTTTGACTGACCCAAATAAAAAAAAATATATCAATTTTGACAAATAATGTTTAAATATTTTTCTGGCAAGAATCTGTTATTTTTGGAATGAAAAACCATCAAAATAAAAGAAATCATAATTTGCGCATTTAAGGGTTAACATTTTTATAGTTAAAAGACTTCTTTCACTAAAATAAGTACTCCCCCACGTATCAAATCTATCCAATCTCTAGGATAAATACTCCAGTTTCTGGAGAAAATTTTGGCATCCATAATACCAGTTCATAGCAATTATTCCGCTCCTATTACAATATCTGGTATGTGTAGGCTGTGTCTATAAAATTGCGTAATTTCCTATTCACTTCGTTACAATACTTCTACAGTGTACCAGTGCCTAACAACTTTATGTCATCCTTTCTTAACTTCCAGCTCCCCACTACTTTTACTGTTTTATTCGAATACACATTTACTATTTGACCTAGCAGTGTTTACAATGCAGAAATGCAGAAATAGTTAAATCAAAATTAATATTGTGTAATAAATATACCGTATATAAATAGTCTTATTTTTCAATCGTAACTATGACCACAGTAGAGTACACACATGCGAGTGAGGGAGTTAGGGATTGGAATAATTTACCAAGGGAGATGTTCAACATATTTCCAAATTCTTTGCAATTACCCAAGAAAATACTATGTAATCAACAGGTAGGGAAACAGTCACGTGTGCAACTGCCCTAGATGCAGATCAGTATTGATTGATTGATTGATTGATTGATTGATTGATTGATTGATTGATTGATTGATTGATTGATAACGCTACCGTGTGTCATTTTTGACCAAGCAGGACCTCTAAAAATAAGAAGTATTCTACGTTAAAGTATACCACAGTTTAATTAGTCTGAATGTTATACGGTTAAAGCAAGCGACTAATAACTCCGTAAAATTTTCTAATATGTTTGTTTCAACAAAGTAGGTCATGATCCATTCTTGCACTCCAGCAAGTTACCACAATTAAACCCTCCTAAGCATTCTAGCATTCCAGTTTAATCTACGATAGTATCCATACGAACAAATATTTGCGTATATTATTACAGGGCAGTGTACAATCCATGGAATTCACCAGACATACATCATATTTACATAAACAACTAAGAGATATTCAATTAACTCATGGTTGCTGAGCAATGATAATGAAGTGATGGTTGAGTAAATATACAAGTCATGAGTGGTCTCGATTACGACAGAATCGATAACATTCTGTTTCAGATTTAATTGTTTTACACGAGTCAGCGGTTTCGGTTCTTCTACAAGAGGCTACACGGCGTCAGAATAAATCTCATTGATTCTTGGATTCCAGGTGCGTAGAAGGAGAAAGTGAAAAGGTGAATGAGTTTCAAAGAAGTAATGAATAAATAATAATTACAATAAAACCACCAATTTTTTTTTTTGGTACTTGCTTTACGTCGCACCGACACAGAGAGGTCTATGGGCGACGATGGGATAGGAAAGACCTAGGAATGGGAAGGAAGCGGCCGTGGCCTTCATTATGGTACAGCCCCAGCATTTGCCTGGTGTGAAAATTGGAAACAACGGAAAACCATCTTCAGGGCTGCCGACAGTGGGATTCGAACCCACTATCTCCCGGATGCAAGCCCACAGCTGTGCGCCTCTAACCGCACGGCCAACTCGCCCGGTTGAAAAAACACCATCATCATCATCATCATCATCATCATCATCATCATCATAATTAACTAGCCTTGCCTACCTGTGATCCATTTCGATTTGACACCATTTAGCCTGCTTTTGTGCCGATTTTGAAATTGCATTTTATTCTACCAGATGAGAAAATGGAACTTTATTAAAAGACTTATTGCTCAGTTTAAAAAAATACACAATAATTTGTCGGGTAAGCACCAAATAAATCGGAGATCTTTTACACGTACGACATCGAGTGCACGACGAGACTTTTATTCTACCTTTCAAAAATCCAACTCTCTCTGTTTTTAAAAAAACCTTAAATCCAGATACCGACACACTACCATTAATTCTCAGGGGAATAAATAAATAAATGAATAAATACATAAATAAATACATTTAGGAAACAAGTTTCACCAATATCTTTAAAAATCCCATTGCTTTCAAAGGTAACCATCATAAACTTACTATTTATTTTGTAAGGTATTGAATTACAGATTTATTTCATTCTCCCTAGTATCATTCTTCTGCTACAGTACTGGACAAATTTTAACACATTAACACGTTGAAGCTATTAGACTCTTTGGCTGAATGGTCAACGTTGAGACCTTCGGTTCAGAGGGTTCCGAGTTCCATTCCCGGCCGCGTCGGGGATTTTAATCATGTCTGATTAATTCTTCTGGCTTGGGGACTGGACAATTTTGTTAGTATCAACACCTTCCTCTTCAAATTCAGACAACATAGTACACTATCAACCACCACAGAAACACTCAGTAGTGATTACATCCCTCCATATGGGGTTGGCGTCAGGAGGGGCATCCGGCTGCAAAACAGGGCCAAATCAACACGTGCGCACAGTTCCCACACGCAACCTCACAAGTGTGGGAAAAGCGGAGGAAGAAGAAACCTCTTGAAGCTCTTTTCAAAAGGTAGACACTGATGTGTTGAGATGTCATGTTGCCTCCGGGGAGGCCTGGTGTAGGCCAATGGGCGACCTGCGCGCCTGTGTTGCGGTAGTGGTAGTGGTGGTGATACGAGGTAGGGCACATAGTCTATTCCTGCAGAGCAACATCAAGGGAAGACTGTGAAGAAATTCGTATGTAGTTTCGCTTTTTTCAATTTTTCGCAAAACATGCAAGTAACATTCAGTGCCCCTCTCTCTCTATTTCTTTCTCTCTCTCTCTCTCTCTAACAGATTGTGTCGTTTTCTTCCTAATATTTTCTCTCGAGATAATCAGAATACTTCGATAGGACAAAAGCTCTATGATAGTTCAGATGTTAAAATTGCCATCTACACATATTGCGCTGCACGATTAATATTTGATTAGCAACACGGATAATTTCTTAGTCGTTCTTGCTGCACATATACCAGTCAATATAAATAATTGGAGAATTCGGAGAAAAGCATTATTATTAAATAAATAAGACCAAGCGAGTTGGCCACATGGTTAGGGGCGCGTAGTAGTGAGCTTGTATTCGAGAGATGATGGTGGGTTCGAATTCTACCGTCGGCAGCCTTGAAGATGGCTTTCTGTGGCCTGCCATTTTTTACACCAGGCATATGCTGGAGCTGTAACTTAATTAACGCCACGGCCGCCACATTCCCTTTCCTAGCACTTTTCCATCCTTGGTTTCCGAAAAGCTTCGATTTGTTAGTGCGACATTAAACCACTAGCAAAAAATTAAATGTTTTGAAACTCGTAAATATAAGGTTCCATAAAATACATACAATAAACCTACACAATGCATTATTTTTGCTATTTACGTCGTACCGTCAAACACAGGTCTTACGACGATGATGGCATAGATCAGGGCTAGGACTGGGAAGCCCGAACTCAGCTACTGTACATTATCCAACCGCGTAGCCAACTCACTTAATTTGATACTATGATATTTGTGGAATTTTCCAGGAGACTAAGACAATGATAAACATGCTGCCTTCAGCATAACGTTTCATTTAGAAAAATGAAGATGGCAAACAACGTATGCAGCCCATATAACATATCTACCATGTTCGTGTAGAAAGTTAGTGCTATTTACTCCATCCCTAGGAACTACGGCATGCCAAATATTGATACTGATCTTTAATTATTGTATGGATACTGGAATGCCAACGGATCTGGAGTTTAAGCAACATTGGACATGGTCACCACTTGGATCAGTAGCTCATGTGCTATTGGCTATAGGAAGGGTGGAAAGGAACTGGCCACTCCACCGTAAGTAAAGTCCGGCTCCATGGCTAAAAGGTTAGCGTGCTGACATTTGGTCACAGAGGTCCCGGGTTCGATTCCCGGCAGGGTCGGAAATTTTAATCGTCATTGGTTAAGTTCGCTGGCATGGGGACTGGGTGTATGTGTCGTCTTCATCACCATTTCATCCTCATCACGACGTGCAGGTCATCTACGGGAGTCAAATCAAAAGACCTGCTGCACCTGGCGAGCCGAACATGTCCTCGAACACTCACGGCACTAAAAGCCATACGCCGTTTCTTACCGCAAGTAAACTGTTCAGGATGCCTAATCATTTGTATTTGGTCAAGCTAGGGGCAATGACTAGCAGACGTCCAAGTTTGGAAAGAAAACGCACTTGATTATTATTATTATTATTATTATTATTATTATTATTATTGGATACTCTGTGGTATGGGGCTGTCTGTATAAAGGATTTTAATTTAAATTACTTTAAGTCCAATTTTTCGCAATGTTCTACCGAGAGCTTAATCGTGGAACTGGAGCGATATTGAACAGAGGATAGCGTACAATCTACAAATAACAACTACTATTCGTGGAATAGCTTGTCTGTATTCGATCCTTTGACCTTCAGGAAATGCAGCTTGCTGTATGAAGTGAGTGTGTCGCATACCAGTTTCACCACGCCTCCGAGAATATGTGGTGTAAATTATTGACGTTAACTCTCAAGGACTCGTTAACATTATGCATCGACATTTCCTTTATTATATTATCGATGCTGAACACAACATCTTGGCTGGGCTGAGTGACTCACACGTTAGAAAACCCCAATTCAATTCCGGTTCAGTGCAGTGGTATTTGAATGCAACCAATATCGTATCGATAAATTTATCAGCACGTAAAAGAAATCCTGCAGAGTAAAATTTCCGGTACTTTGGTGTCTCTAAAAAAGTCAGCTGGACTTTAAACCCGCATGTTTTGATGCTCAGTGTGTAGGTCCATATCAAATAACATACTTGTTCCAAGACTAACAAAGTTTGCTCACCTCCTGAAATAAATCAAAGCAAAATACATTAATCATATCAACTATCTGTCCGACTCCTTGGCTGAATGGTCAGCGTTGAGGCTTTCGGTTCAGAGGGTCCCGGGTTCGATTACCGGCCAGGTCGGGGATGTTTATCCGTCTGATTAATTCTTTTGGCTCGGTGACTGAGTGAGTGTGTTGGTCCCAACACTCTCCTCTTCAAATTCAGACACTACACCACGCTATCAACCACCACAGAAATAGGCAATAGTAATTATATCCCATCATATAGGGTTGGCGTGAGGAATAGCATCCGACCGTAAAACAGGGCCAAATCTACATGTGCGATACAGTTCACGCCTGCTACCCCACAGGTATGCGAAAAGTGGTGAAAGAAGAAGTATCCCTTAGTTCATCAATAGGGATGTAAAGAGCAAACAATCATATTTAAGTATTCATCGAGCGAGTTGGTCGCGCGGTTAGGGGCGCGCGGCTGTGAGCTTGCATTCGGGAGATAGTGGGTTCGAACTCTACTGAAGGCAGCCCTGGAGATCGTTTTCCGTGGTTTCCCATGTTCATCCCAGGCAAAGAACCTTAACCTTTAATTACTCGCGCGGGGTCTTTGAGGCCCCACTCCCTTTTAAAATTGTTATATTTTCCCGAAGTGACTACGTGTGACCTTGACACATGCAATAGCTTTGTGTAGTGGGGAGTGGAGCTCAGTTCAGTAGTTGGCTCAATGTTGCCAAATAAGGTACTCAGTGGAGAGCAGTGACCAGGCCTGAAAGACCCCACGCGAGTAATTACGTATGAAAATAAAGTAAGGTAACTCTTTTCCTATTCTGGCACATATTGCTTATAACTAACTATTTAGTTTTGATGATGTGAACGTGTAATACACATATTCTGGCCAGCATCTGAACCTCTTGTGATGTCTGGGAATTGTTAATGTACAAGAAGTAAGCCTATAACGTACAGTATTTTTTTTTTTTTTTTGCTAGGGGCTTTACGTCGCACCGACACAGATAGGTCTTATGACGACGATGGGATGGGAAAGGCCTAGGAGTTGGAAGGAAGCGGCCGTGGCCTTAATTAAGGTACAGCCCCAGCATTTGCCTGGTGTGAAAATGGGAAACCACGGAAAACCATCTTCAGGGCTGCCGATAGTGGGATTCGAACCTACTATCTCCCGGATGCAAGCTCACAGCCGCGCGCCTCAACACGCACGGCCAACTCGCCCGGTACGTACAGTATAAGGAGCTTCTACTTTGACATGAGATGCAGTGCAGCAAATAGAGCGATGTGTTATTGATTTCTCTCATATTTTCGGGTTACTTCGATTTGTATTTCACTTTCAGATGAATATGGCTGGAAGGCACAGTCGTCAAGTACAGGATATTAACAGTGGCATTTAGAGGGAGAAGAAGAAGATGATGATGATGTCCCAGTTGCTTCTGATTCTGATCCAGACTGTGAAATATTCAGCAATCACAGAGCGGTAATACTGATCTCCAGCATGCATCATGACAGATATAGAAGAGGCTGAGAAGAAGAAATCGGAAACAGTTCTGTTTTATAACAGCACAAAAAGTGGTGTAGACACAAATGACAAGTTATGCCAAACTTACAACGTAGCACGACAAACCAACAGATGGACGCTCGTTGTTTTCTATCATCTCTTCAATGTGGTTGGTATCAACGCTTTCGTTGTATGGAAATTCAATACCAGCTAGAAGAAAAGCATGCCAAGGAGAGTATTTTTGAAAGAGCTGGTGAAAGAACTCATTAAACCATGGCTGTTGTTGCGTGCTGCTATACCTAGCTTGCCTAGAAATCTCAAGAAAAGGCTATGTACAGATAATGGTGACAGGGAAGATGTAGAGGAGCCAGACAATTCAAGAAAGAGATGCGTGATTTGCCCCAGGTCAAAGGACAGGAAAATAAAAACTAGATGTGAAAAAAGCAAGGAACGTGTCTATGGAGACCACATGAAGAAAATATGTGAGAAGTGCGTGTAATGTAAGAAAAAAGAGCAATGTCATGAACTTAATGTTACTTTATGTGTAATGATTTCTTGTGAACTTGCTTTTCAATGTGGTGCAGTGTTTGCAGTAAAATAAGGTGCAATTGTATTGTAATTAGAGTATTTTTCAATGCATACTGTCCCGGAGGCCTTAAAGACCCCACGCGAGTAATAAAGGGGGAAAACTGAACGCGAGTAGCTAAAGGTTAATTAAGGCAACGGCCGCTTCCTACCTACTCCTAGCCCTTTCATATACCATCGTCGCCATATGATCTATCTGGTGCAGTGCGACGTAAAGCAACTTGTTAAAAATCTAATTCCTATTTTAAATTTTAAGTAGAATTTTCACTGAAAGTATTACTTAACTAATCATATTTCTTTCTGTTCAAGTGAATAGCACTAGTGCCTACAATAGGCCTAAAGATTTACGAGTCCATCCAAGGAGTACTTTACCCTATAACAACGGGCCCTCAAAACTAATCCTTCCCTTAAAAATTTTGAGATAGTCGCATAGTACTTATAGGGAAAAGTGTATATTTTGCAAGTCCTCCTTGTAGCGTTTCGGAAAATAAAAAAAGAGAACAGAACTTTGATTGCTCCACATCCTATGGTTCCTGAGAAAAATATACATACTTACCGTATCTTCATGATAGACGGTTATGCCTTTCAGCGGTCAGTCTGCAAGCCTCTGTGAAATTAATAAATGCTTCCGCAATCCTCTAATTGTAACTAGCACTGCGCCCTCGTTTTATTCCATACCTCTTCTCTTTAAATAGTTAGAAGCTGAGTCTAACCATCGTCGTCTTGCTCTTCCTCGACTTTTGTTACCCCGAGTCTATAATTGTCCTGGGTAACCTATCATTCTCCACTCTCCACACATGACCTAACCACCGCAGCCGGTTTACGCGCACTGTTTCATCCATTGAGTTCATTCCTAACTTAGCCTTTATCTCCTCTTTGCACCAGCCATTATTCTCGCTACTTTCATGTCTGTTACTTGTGAGTAAGATATCCTGAATCCAACCAGCTTTTACTCTCATACAAGAAAGTTGGTCTGGAAAATGATAGTTTCGTCCGGGAGATGATTTTTCACAGAAATCGCAACTGCGAGTGCACTGCATTAGTTTTTCTGCACCTTGATTCAATTTCACTGACATCCTGGGAGAATACCCATTCTATGTAGCCTACTTGAAATGATTTGCCTGTCCCAATTTTGTAATCCCAACCTGACGTGCAGTTCTCTTAGGTCCAATTAATTTAAGTAGTAATTTAAAATACCTTTGTTGCAGGAATATGCCATATATATATTTTTGGATTCAGGGAAGCTTAAAGAAGTGAAAAAATCAATATGTGAATTTTCGATGACTTTTTACGTCCTATGAGTAGTTAGTGGGACCTAAAATGATTCATTTTATTCGCACCTACCATCGCATAACCCTCCCCAATCGATAACACTTGGTAGGGCTACCATGTCCGTCACAGTATATGGTGAGCTATCATTTTGGATGTTTCATTTTAACTGCCACCTAACAGTAAATTCGAAATATGTATCTGGGGAAATTATTGACATCGGTTCTCTCTGCTGGCCGTACAATCCGGGTCGTTATCTTCACATTTAAAAACTGAGTACTGAAATTTTCACAGCCTTCAAACCTCATGATCTTTTAACCAGTATAATAGTTCTGTGCACCCAATTTACTATCAGCTACGAGGAAACAGTGAGCCTGGGTCTCTCCTCCTTACTGCCTTTCTTTTTTTTCCTTGACTACTGCCTGTAATTTAAATTGGGCACCGTCATACCTTTAAATATCACGATTGTCCTATTGTATCTCAATAATAATAAATAATAATAATAATAATAATAATAATAATAATAATAATAATAATAATAATAATGCCCGCCTCTGTGGTGTAGTGGTTAGTGTGATTAGCTGCCCCCCCCCCCCCGAGGCCCGGGTTCGATTCCCGGCTCAGCCACGAAATTTGAAAAGCGGTACGAGGGCTGGAACGGGGTTCACTCAGCCTCGGGAGGTCAACTGAGTAGATATGGATTCGATTCCCACCTCAGCCATCCTGGAAGTGGTTTTCCGTGGTTTCCCACTTCGCGTCCAGGCTAATGCCTGGATGGCACCTACCTTAAGGCCACGGCCACTTCCTTCCCTCTTCCTTGTCTATCCCTTCCAATCTTCCCTTCCCCCACCAAGGCCCCTTTTGAGCATAGCAGGTGAGGCCGCCTGGGCGAGGTACTCTCATCCTCCCCAGTTGTATCCACGACCCAATGTCTCACTCTCCAGGGCACGGCCCTTGAGACAGTAGAGGTGGTATCCTTCACTGAGTCTGAGGGTAAAACCAACCCTGGAGGGTAAACAGATTAAGAAAGAAAGAAAATGATAATAATAATAAGGTTCGAATCCCACTGTCGCCAGCCCATGGTTTCCCATCTTCACACTTGGTGAATGGTGGGGCTGTACATTAATTAAGGTCATGGCCAGTACCTTATCAATTCTAGCCCTTTCCTATCCTTGCGTCATGGAAAACTTTCGATATGTTAGTGTGGCCTTAAACTACTAAAAATAAATAAATAAATGAATAAATAAATAAATATTAATTATTTGTGTCGTCGCTTTTCTAGAGGTGGTGAAGCTCATTTTTATGCACAAACTGGAGAGAGATGAGCAGCTTGTATACTTTAGCTACATACCAGTCTCCCAGTCAATCGTAAATCTCTGACGGCCGAAAATCGAACTCAGGCCTCCAGGGATGGCAATTATAATGGTAAGTATAACGTTGAACGTTGTTCTACGGAACAACAATAACACAGCCGTACTATTCTTGACGTGACGTGACAATAACAACTACAGACGGGTTTACATATCCTGAACTACTGTACTGTAAAGGTACAACGCGAATCGTTGATGTACCGTTTCATTGAAAATATGGGACATGATCCTCCGTTAAGTATTAAAATGTTTAACATGTTTTTTAATATTTGCAATTGAAGAAATTATATTATGGTTTCCTTCTGGGATCTTAAATTTTGATATTGAAAATAATATACCTAAAAATCGTCATTTTGAATTATCATACATAGGTTGCTTGCAGTGGAGTATCAACGGCGCAGTAACTGACAACATCTTGGAACGTGTAGCAATTCAACTGAAAAACCAACTACTATACTGGGATAAAACGCTGTTCATTTCGAGATTGATCATCAATTGAATTCAGTTTCGTCGTTGCTGAATACACTAGCCATTGCCGATATGCAGACAACAAATGTAGTGCTGCTGTACACTAGTACATACACCAGCCTAGTACCATGCGGTCGTAAATGAGGGTTACTAACCCAAGGGTTGCATTAGACGGGTAGTGCTGAGTAACATACTGCGAACGACCACCCGGTTGTTATCTCTTCATATTCTGACGTAACCTGCCTGCTGGCAGTAGTGCCCCTGTGAAAATCAGGTAGTATACATTCCATTCATCACTTGTGCATGCAGGGTATTTATAAATAGAAACTACGGCGCTCGCGAACCCCCTGGTATATTGAGGAATTCCTAACTCCTTTAGTAATTTTAAAAATATATAACTCTGCATTAAAATGGAAAAATATGAAAATTAATATTCATTAAATAAAATACGCAATCGTCGGACATTGTACTCACACTTAGTTCTTACCTGCTTACTTACACATACGTTATTTGAGGGGCGCCAGCTACAACTCAGTGCAGCAATAAGAAAATGAGATTCTTGAATATCTCTAGGGTGTTCTGGGAAAAGGAGACTGGCGTTCGGTTCCTCCATTAAATTTGAGGTTAAGAAATTTTACTGTTTAAATAAAACATAAATTAATTTGATAGAACAAAATATATTCTTGAAATAATTTCAATAAAAATAGTGAGAATTGCTGTGATTAAAACAGATGAGAATATGAAATTATGACATTGCAACTGAAAGAAACTAGGCATGAATTTGAATTCTTCTTGACCGGACATTTAACAATTATACACGAAATTTATCGCTCACTGGTTTACATGACTGTACGTTCAACACTAAGTGTAATTACGACGTATTCCTTTGAGTTGGTGTTTTGCTGTAGGTGTTTCAACCCTAATTTGGTGATGTATCCTTTTTGTTTCACTGACGAATAAGTATCTATGTGATGACTTCTTGGTAAATCTGTCCTATATAACTTCATGGAAAGTCTATCTTATGACTTCGTGGTAAGCCTTTCCGTCCGTATCTTCAATTTAGTGACCGACCAACTGTGGCCTCACTCTCTCAATGACCAGTGACTAATGACACACTGAGTCCTCTCCTTCCCGTAGACTCCCGTTGACTTAATGACGGACTGAGGCCTCTCCATCTCGTTCACTCAATGACTGTTCGCTTATCCATTTGACTTCTTCACTGTTCAGCTTCCATTTAACTAATGACTGACGCTACAATATGCTGCCACCTTATATAGACTTTGGTTGACACACCTACGCAATCTCCAGGAATAACTATGATTGACTCTCACCTCGCGACAAATGTTACACGCTATGGTGAAACCGCCGGCGGCACCCTGGGTATCTTCCACCAAGTGAGCTCACCGCTAAATTCACACAATGACGTAGCAATGACTCTGCAGTTACTCCAGCAGTATTTCGCAATATTACAATGTCAGAAGTTATTGCACACACTACATCCACGTCTGATATACAGCAACTCTTACTGTACATGCTTTTAGTGTTAATCTACACACACGTATATACGTAACAATTTGACTACAATCACGCAAGCGACAAGCATTGCAGAATTGAATTGAGCAATAATAGTTACAATAATAGTAATAATATCACAGATGAAATAATAATAATAATAATAATAATAATAATAATAATAATAATAATAATAATACAGATAACATCTTGTAACGGGATTTGAACCGTTAAAATACATACTGTAAAATTCCTAATTCTGCCTGTCATTCGCAGCGATATTGAGAAAACGAGAAGGATTCAACAGCTGAAATTGGTACAGTTATAGATTTCTGTCTTCTTTACAATAAAAATAGAATGAATCTTTCACGAATAATTTTTCACTTTTTAAAATAAAAATACGTTTCCATCAGTGAAGTTATTGTCCCATCGCCATGATGACATTGGTACACAGTTATATCTACCGGCATGTTGTCGAACTGCGACAGGCATCTTGCTTTCCACATACATATTGAGAAAACGATAAAGTTTGACAGACTTAAACTGGTACAAGTTATGAGTTACGAGAACAATGCAAGAATGGCCACCATTCTTGAACTGTTTGCTTAAAAATATTCTTCCATTCTGGAGTATGAAAACAGGGTATCTAGGTCTATAAGCAGACAATAAAGCAGTCTGTCTCGTGGCGGTGAGCGTGAAAGCATGAAGTTATTGTCTCAGACCGTCCTTCAACGGTCCGAGTCCCATTCGTCGAGAATATTTTTACCATCATAATGTTGGCTAGCGGCTAGGAGAGGTGATGGTATACAATTTCTAATCACTGAATTGCAAGCCAAAAGCCTGGATTAAATTCCAAACCTGTACGCAGTGCTCATATGGAGTGAGGGCATATGACGCTGTTGATGGTGATTCGTTCATCGGATGGAGACGTAACTCCTTCAGTAGACCCCTTGGTGCTCTTCGACAAGAGTAGGCTCTGCGCCAGCACCGGGCTTCACCATCTCCATTCCTGTCATATAATTCATTTCAGTTCTCGATCATCAAAGGCAGTATGAATTTAGTGTGTTAAATAAATGTGTTTTTAAATGCAACGCATTGAAACTCCACAAGGAATATGAAGAGAGTAAACAATGGCAAAATTGGTTAAGATAAAATATGCAGTTACAGAGACAAAAAGTTGAAGGTAAAACGATGCGTTTGGGGAAAGATGAATTGAGTAAATTTAAGTTACAGGAAAGACAGAGATATGACTATAAATTCGCAGTAGTCTACGTGTAATATTTGCTGAGATGAGTGGCTCAGACCCCAACATGGAAGGTTCCATCATAGCTCATCCCGGGGTATTTTAAGGTGCTCAAATACGTCAGCCTCCTGTCGGTAGATTTACTGGCACGTAAAAGAACTCTTGTGGGACAAAATTCTGGCACCTCGGTGTCTCCGAAAACCGCACAAGTAGTTAGTGGGACGTAAAGCAAATAAAATACGTGTCGGATTCACGAAAGGAGCCTCCATGAAGACTGTTATTATACAATTGCAATACGATGAATAGCAATCGGGCGTACCCTGGGCAACGTCAGACTATATTACGAAAAATGCTGACGGCGGATCCTTTCAAATCCAGAGGCAATTATAGAGATTCTCATACAAAAGGTCTTTTTTAAGAGCAACTTTGAACGTTATATCAGTAAATATAGAAGGAATATCTCCACCAAAAGAAGAACATCGCCATAATCTGTGTACGGAATACCAGTGTGATATATTGTGTGTCCAGGAGACCCATAGGAACAAATATCTTAGAAGACCTCAGGTACGAGGCATGAACCTTGTAATTAAAAGACCTCATCGGTAATATGGTAGTACAATATTTGTTAAACATGGCTTAACAGTGATGTACTGAGGAGGATAATATTGAAATACTGCGCGTTGAAGTGAACAAGTATG
Organism: Anabrus simplex; assembly: GCF_040414725.1. Classification (NCBI taxonomy): domain Eukaryota; kingdom Metazoa; phylum Arthropoda; class Insecta; order Orthoptera; family Tettigoniidae; genus Anabrus; species Anabrus simplex. The sequence continues at coordinate 463,599,268 of NC_090265.1, read as the reverse complement.
TAGTCACCTCCGTATACAAGCCACCTATTGCGAAATTCATCCTTATTACGTCGCACTGAAAAAATAGGTCTTATGGCGACGATGGGACAGGAAAGGTCTAGGATTTGGAAGGAAGCGGCCATGGCCTTATTTAAGGTTCAGACCCAGCATTTGCCTGGTGTGAAAATCGGAAACCACAGAAAACCATCTTCAGGGCTGCCGACAGTGAGATTCGAACCCACTATCTCCCGGATGCAAGCTCACAGCCGCGCGCCCCTAACCGCACAGCCGACTTAGCCGGTGGATGAAAATGGTGAAGCTGTAATGCAGTGGGCTGAATCCAACAACTTACGCTTAACTCATGGCAGTAAATTACAACCATCTTTCAACAGTGGACGCTGGAAACGAGGATAAAAGCCTGATCTGATTTTCACTAGTGAAGAAAGAGCTTCGCAAAGCCACGAAAGTATTGATTCCCTAATTCCAAATACCCAACATAGACCTATTGTATGTCAGAGTACTGCAGCCGTAAAACCACAAATAGTTCCATTCAGAAGACGATACAATTTTAAGAAAGCAAATCGGGATATGTTTTCTGAGACACCAGACAGCCTTGTGTTGAAAATACATCTATGTCCTGAAGCATATGATGATTTTACGGCAGCCGTTCAGGAGTCATCTCGTAAATCTATCCCAGGTGGGTGCCGTACCTACTACATTCCATGACTCTGTAAAGAAAGCACCTGTTTGTCAGAAGAGTACATTAAACTCTTCGAAAAAAACCCTTTCAGCGAGCAAACATACGTTGCTGCTATAAAACTTACTCAGTCTGTGGCGGAAGGTAAGAAAACTCGGTGTATAGAAACGATAGAAGGACTAGACATGAGCAAAAGCAGCCATATGGCATGGAGATTACTACGTCGACTAAATAATTTTCCAACACGACAGAAAACCCATGCAAACAATTTTACAAATCAAATAGCTCAACGGCTCTTGAAAAATGGTAAAACAGACAAATGAGGTAAATGGCCCAAGATTCAAAGGCAAGAATATCTGGAAACTAATGAGCTCTCAAAGCCATTTTCACAAAATGAATTGCAAAAGGCCATACGACAACGTAAGAAAAAGAAGGCAGCTAGATTAGATGACATAACAATAGATAAAATAAATAAATTTGTACCAACAACACCGAAATGGCTTGTGGAACTCTTTAATAACTACTTAAGGCAGAACAATATTCCGAAAATATGGAGGAAAACTAAGATAATTGCTGTCTTGTTACCTGGGAAAGAGCCTTCTGACCCCCGGAGTTATCGGCCCATCTCATGAGTATTCCATCTTTGTAAGATATTTGAAAGGCTACTATTGAACCGTCAATCACCAGAGATTGACAGTTTACTTATACCTGAACAGGCAGGCTTCAGACTCCAGAGAAATTGTACAGCACAAATAACTCACTTAACACAACACATAGAGGATGGGTTTGAAAAGGGCCAGATCACTGGAGTGGTATTTATGATCTCTCATCAGCTTATTATACAGTCCAACACCGCATAATGCTTCACGAGATCTACAGATTGACCCTGGACTTTAGTTTCACTAGAATAATTGCCACCTTATTGCACAACTGAAGATTCTACGTTGAATTTCAAGGAAGTCAGGGCCGTTGGAGGATCCCAAGGAATGGTTTACCCCAAGGGAGTGCATTGATACCAATACTCTTCAACATTTACACAAATGATCAGCCCAGGCCTCATGCAACCAAATTTTTCATATATGCCGAGAACCTTGCTTTGACGGTACAGACAAGTGATTTTGAAGAAGTGGAACAGATGCTTACAGGAGCTCTAGGAACCTTTTTTGACTAATACAACAAGACTCCCCTGAAACCAAACCTACAAAAGACTCAGGTCAGTGCTTTCCACCTTCGAAACAGACAGGCACGAAAAAACTGAAAGTAACTTGGGAAGGCACCGAATTGGAACACTGTTTTCACCCAAATACCTTGGAATTACCTCAGGCAGGTCACTCACCTACCGACGGCATTACCAAAATACCAAAACACAAGGTGACAACCCGTAACGTCATCATTCCGAAACTTGTTGGTAGTAACTGGGGTGGTGAACCTCAGGTGGTCCGTACTTTTCCCATGGCACTTTGCTTCTCCGCCTGTGAATATGCCTGCCCACTGTGGTATAAATCCGCCCATGCAACGCAAGTAGATGTGGCACTTAATGAAACTGCGGGACAAATTACTGGATGTTTGAAGCCAACTCCAGTTGACAAACTGTATTGTACGGCAGGAATCGCTCCTTCTGATATACGACGGAAAGTAGCCTCAAATAACGAAAGGAAAAATGTTGAAGAAAACGAACTACATCCTGTACATAGACACACTCCAACAAAGCTTAGATTGAAGTCTAGTAGGAGCTTCCCACAGTCAACATATCCACGAAATACATCTCCGAAGAAGGCCAGAGAAAAATTGCGAGTAGCCAGAACAAGTCATCTTCAAATATGGAAAAAATCCGCTGAACGCTTACCAACCGGACACAACTTTGACTGGATGACATGGAGATCACTGAACAGGTTAAGAACAGCTGTTGGAAATTCTAAGGACGACCTAGTGAAATGGGGATATTTGGATGCATCACCACTATGTGAAAGCGGAGAGGTGCAGACTACCAAGAATCTGTGTCAGTGTTCGTGTTGTCCTGATTCTTGCAGTGAGGAGGATTTGCTCAGGGCACAAGGAAATTCAATGGCAGTTGCTCGTTTCTGGGCAAAGACTATTTAATACCATTTTGGTAATTATGTTTTATTGTTACTAAGTTGTAATGTAAAAAGCAGAAAAAGAAGTTCTATTGTATTCTTCTCACTCGAATAAAGAAATAATATTATTATGTCCAATATATGGATGTCAGAAGACGCAGAGTAAATAAAATAGAATGAGTTAATCATACGGGACGAGCCAACATGGTTCCCCTTCACGCTCTTTCATCATTAGGCCGTCCGACTCGTTGGCTGAATTGTCAGCGTACTGGTCTTCGGTTCAGAGGGTCCCGGGTTCGATTCCCGGCCGGGTAGGGGATTTTTAACCTTCATTGGTTAATTCCAATGGCCCGGGGGCTGGGTGTTTGTGCTGTCCCCAACATCCCTGCAACTCACACACCACACATAACACTATCCTCCACCACAATAACACGCAGTTACCTACACATGGCAGATGCCGCCCACCCTCATCGGAGGGTCTGCCTTACAAGGGCTGCACTCGGCTAGAAATAGCCACACGAAATTATTATATCATTAGGCCAGCTACTTACAATGAATAATTAATCAATTTCGCTAGAAATGTGATCTTGCTTGGTGCAGGCTTCAGACAGGGTCTGGCAGTAATTCCTCACTGTTACAGAACAGGTGTCACCGTGTCAAGTTTTAAATGTATTCTACTTTATTGCCCAAAATGAATTAAACTCAGTGAATGGCTTCTAAAACTCGAAAACGGACAACTCGGTCAAATGGCAGTATTGAGATCCTTCAAAACAGTATTTCACAACATATTGTACGAGATCCTCTTGGTTCTTCTTTTCGTCCAATTCAGAATTAAAATTTTTCCAAAGTAGCAATTTTTTTTTCCAAGAAACGAACAAGTGAACATCATCAACCGATAGGTTCTGAATAGTTTGATTGGTGACCAAATAACGTACATTACCATTGACTCCATAATGTTAATGAAGTTAATAAAGCCGATTTGTGCAATGGAACGAGTTTGGATGCTAGACAAATATATCGTTCATGAAGAATATCAGAGGGACTCAGTTTCAGGAAGGAAGAGCTTTAGTTCAAGAATAGATTTAGCACATCTGTACACCATTCGTTTTTATATGGAGACAATTTCCTCTAAATTTAGCCTTCTCTGTCACATGAGTAAGACACCAGCATAAACATTAAAGTCGGGATATATCTCCCCAGTCCAATGTTTTGGATAGTTGTATGTTGCTTTCCCAAAAGTACACAGAGCTACAACTGCACGCGATTTGGTTTGTAACGAAATACTACAATATCTGTTTTGATTCCATTCGAGTGCGGCATAAAACCTGGAAAGTGTAACTTTTATTCATAAGATATATTAACAATCCATTTAGAATTTCCAATAACTTCATAGATAGTAATTTCGACTGTCGAAGCCAGGCTTACGTACTAGATACCAATAAATAACATCAGTAACATAAGAGCTGCAGAACGATTTAGTCTCACTGTACAGTAGTAATCATCGGCTACCTGCAAATAAAACTGACAGTAAAAAAAAAAAAAAAAAAAAAAGTCTTTCCTACGGGTTCTTCTTTTCACCCAGTCAGGCTTGCATCAGGTGATATTGTCACGTAAACTCAGTGGGGCAGTCACTCATCTCGTATTTTTTTCGTGCTGAGTAGCTCAGACGATAGAGCGCTGGCCTTCTCAGCTCGAGTTGTGGATTCATTGCAGGCTGAGTTGAGTATTATTTTAATGTACTCAAATACACTGACTTAGCAAATGTCATGGAATAGTCACCTAATAGCGTGTGGGGCCTTCTGTGGCCCTGCGAACTGCAGTGAGACGCCGTGGAAGTGAGTCGACAAGTCCCTGGCAGTCCTCTGGATGCAGCTGACACCAAATCGTTTGCAGAGCGGCCGCCAATGCTGGTCTGTTCGTGGGTGCAGGATCCATGGCACGGAGTCTATGTTCCAGGACACCTCATATATGCTCGATAGGGTTCATATCGGGGCTTCTGTGTGGCCATGGCAATCGTTGGACCTCCGCTGCATGTTCCTGGAACCATTCCCGGGCAACGTGGGAGCGATGTGGCGGCGCGTTATCATCTTGAAACAGCGCAGAACCGTCTGGGCGCTGGAAGGCCAACAATGGGTGGAGATGGTCTACGAGCAGCTCAACATACCGCGTACCATTCAAAATATCTTCCAGAACAACTAGGGGGCCCATTCCATACAAGGAAAATGCACCGCAGACCATAACAGAGACACCAGCGGCCTGGACCACACCTTCGAGGCAGGCGGGATCCATCGCTTCATGTGGTCTGCGCCATACACGGTGCCTCCCATCGGCATGGTGCAGTTGAAATCGTGATTCGTCCGACCATATCACGTTGCGCCATTGTTCCAGTGTCCATCCCTGGTGACTGGCGACAAATGCGCGTCGTTGTGTCCGATGACGTTGGGTTAACAGTGGCACCCGTGTACGGCGCCGGCTCCCATACCCCATAGAATCCATGTTCCTACGGATTGTCCACTGGGAGACGTGTCTAGCACGGCCTGTGTTGAACTGAGCCGTGATTTGTTGCACGGTTGCCCGTCTGTCACTATTGACAATCCGTCTCAGATGTCGCCGGTCACGGTCATCGGGGGTGGCTGGACGGCTGGTCGTTCGTCTGTTGTGGACGGTGACACCCGCATTCAACCATTCAAGATACGCCCTGGACACGGTTGATCGTGTCCGAATTCCCGCACCACTTGCGAAATCGCACTTCCCATCCGTCGGGCACCGACCACCATACCCCGTTCGTACGGTGTCAGCTCACGACGACGTTCCATGTTACACCTGTCACATGCACAGCCACTGCTCACAAGGTCTCCTATACAACTGCCGCTGGCACAAGGGGCGTGTGGTGCGCAGACAACACACCTGCGCATCAGTGCTCCGCTATGCCATGACATTTGCTCAGTCAGTGTACGCCACCCTTGTAAATAATAATAATAATAATAATAATAATAATAATAAGAAGAAGAAGAAGAAGAAGAAGAAGAAGAACCCTGGTTATATAATTGTCTTCTATTTATAAAACAATTTTAACACAACGAACGGCCAAAAATTGCTCAAAATAAAGTTATCGCAATCAACAAAACTAGAGAAATAATGTCAAATAAATTATTCACAAGGGCCGTTCTCTGCAATTTGCCTCTTACACCGAATTACGCAAGAACAAATAATTGGAAATTAATTTTCTCTCTTAAGAACTGCCGTGAGTGCGTTTAGATTCAGTGGAGTACCCACTGACATATATGACAGGTGAACTTCCATCCCCACAGCCGATCATTCTTTAAGAATATTTCTACATACATTTGTTGAGGTCAGGGCTCTTTCATTTGCAATCAGAGCACTATGTAAGTAAAGATACCTACACTAATAAAGATAATTAGTCAGACAATTTCTTAAGTCTTGTCGATTATACACAGTACATGCCGAAAATGTTAAGTACGTAACAAAAATGGTCAACCGAAAACCAGACACTACCTTCGTATTTCGCTTCTGATGCTCTCGAAAACGAGCTACGGTAGCCTCGGATATTTTTATTCTTTTAACAGGGATTTTGTTCTCTAATAAGTTGCTTTATCTCGAATCCGTTTTCGATCGTTTTGAATCTCTTTATTGCCCATATGTTGCGACATTTTACAAAAGAAGAACTTTATTCAGAATTCCTTGTACCATAATTTTCTCATATGTTCACTATTTTATCCTTCATTGCTGCGTACATGTAGAATCTACTGAAACGAATCAAATGACACCTGACACGACGTTCTACCACGCCGGAGTCCAGACCGATCTTCGGCAAGTACTATTGGCCTTATGTGTTCGAGACTACCTAAACAAGTGCGGGGCTGAGCTGCCGTCGCGGCCTCAGTTTTGACCTAGAATATGTACCGCGTGTTAGATACAGTATTATGGAAATAAGGTACCTAGTCAAAATGTGTTGTAAATGTAATTTTTCTTATTTTCAAGTCCATGTGTTCCAGTTTATTTTCCATCACTGGGGCACAAGCAGCGCGGAATTCGCCTCACGGCGCTCAGCCAACTAACTTTAAGACGCTCTCGATAAGCCATTTGACACTCGAAATTGGTAATTTTGAACTTTTTGGAATCCTAACAAGTCGCTTTATTCTCTAGAATCCGTTTTCGATCATTTCGAATCCATTTATTGTCCATATGTCGCAATATTTTACAAAAGAAGAATTTTTCAGAATTCCTTGCACCACAATTTTCTCATATGTTCACTATTTGACCCTTCTTTGCTGCTTACATGTAGAATCTACTGAAACGAATCAAATGACACCTCACACGACGTTCTACCACGCCGGAGTCCAGACCGATGCTAATTGTTAGCTTCGCGTCACGGAGACTTTTAGTACAGTTCTTGCAATTTCCTCGTTAACGACCGGCACGCTTTTGAAGTCTAGCTGTCCGGCTGTGTTTACACCCCTTGTCCGCGAAATGCAAGGATTTCCCCAACTCGAGCTACAGCAATGTCATCTCTTAGCTTTTAACAATATAGCCACTGAGAGCGAGCAGTGAGGCTTGATAGAACTGTGTGCAGCTGTGCAACACTGGAGACCTGACAAGTAAGCCGGCTTCAGGACCGGCACGCTTTTGAAGTACTCTACTTGGACTGTCACTGAAAAAGCAAGCAAGCTATCGGTCAAGAGCCATCTGCTATTGGTCATAACAGAGGCCACTGTAGACACATACGTAAATCTGGTTACTGCTTAACGTTTGATTCACCGGTCGTTAATGAGGAAATCGAGAGAACTAAACCTCGAGATGGCAGCACTGCGTGTTAACGCGCTATGGCTATGGGGCCAACCTCTGCATTCGGGGGAAGAGTGGGTTCCAATCCCACCATCGGCTGTCTTGTGAATGGTTTTCTGTAATTTCCCATCTTCACTTCCAGGCAAATGTTGGGACAGTTCCTATTCATAGGTGGCAACCGATTCCTTCCACCTCCTTAACCAATTTCATTCACATTCATTTCATATTCATTAGCTCCTCAACTAAGGTTGGCCTCAGAAAGGGCATCCGGCCGTAAAACATGCCATTTAATATAACCTCACCCCCGACTCCATATCATGAAATAGGACTAAGGAGTAGACATAAAATAGCAGCACTGTTATATCACCGGATAAAATCATGCCGAGGTCCGTCTCGTACTGCTACCCTAGATACAACGACCCTTCATCTTTTATAGATGATATTGAACACTGTCGTCCCACGTGTTGTCTAGACATTATTTCCATTTTAAAACTTACATTATTTTTGTAAAGCTCATCGGATCAAGTACAGTTCCGAAACTATAGCCATATTCTGCGTCAAAAGTACGCGACAAGCGATATGTGGTTATGAAAGCTAAATACAGTATTCAAAATTCAAAACAGTGACTGACATTATTAGATAGAATTCATACCGAGAACATCAGCAGTAATTCCAACATAGCGAATGCGGTCAGTCCAAAGCCGCTGGCAGATTCAAGGTCTGTAGAATAGGTTACTGTGAAGAATGTAAACAGAAGCCGCCAGCCGATCCATGAATTAACATATCTTCTAAAGTTCCTCACCATGTAGAATTTCCCGAAAAAACAGAATTCAAATTAATCCCTCTAAATCGGCCCCACAACCCCGATGTTTGCCCCTTTATTTAATAATAATAATAATAATAATAATAATAATAATAATAATAATAATAATAATAATAATAATAGATGGTAGATTTTCGCAATCGCGCTCAATGTGAAATATGGCCAAATTCTGTTAAGTATATTTGACGTTTGAAAGAGAATTAAGTGTAGATCTAAAATTATGGCCTTCCAACCCATGGCAAAATTCGAAAAGTATGCACTTACGCGAAATAGGGATATAATTATTTCTTATGAGACACTTTCATGTAAAAAAATAAAATAACCTGTCCATATTATACATTGTACTGTATTTCCAATTGACTTTAAATCACAACGCCGGCACAAGCTCTGACATTTCTTCATGTAGTTCGGTCACCCCTTCACCATTTGTCCTGTAACCTTCCATGAACAACACAGAAATGTGATGTTTTCTCTGCAGTCCGACTAGAAAGGTAAATGAAAGTAAAGTTGAAGTAATTTGTGTTGAACCTTTAGTGGCTGTATTCAAATGACAAAATAAAATTTCTTATTGCCTTGAAGGCTGATTTCCATATGAATGTAGATGTAGTTAACTAAATCCCTATCCATTTAAATGTTAATGTTCAAAATTTCACGTCAATTTTATATGTTACTTTGGTTGTTTTCTCCAATTCAGATTGGAAAATACAGCAGTTGATACGTTGGTATTTTTACATTCAATTCTTCATTCGAAAAATGCGAGGGCTAAAATAGTGGCAATATTGAATTAACAAGTACAACGGTATTACTTTCCTTCAGTGCAGTCACACGCGAAATATATTACCTTTTGCCGAATGTCGGGAAGCCGTTGGGACCGTTGGCAAGGCTGATGACAGTGACGGAGCGCCCTACTGTGCGGAGTGTCTCTTCGGATGATTCCCGGACAGTCCATCAATCGTCTACGGAAACGAGACCACTCACGATGTCAACCTGATCTTGAGGAATGGACGGCCAACCTGTGCGATGCAAATCCGCAGTCTCACTGCAACCCGCACGAAACGTCTTGACTCATCGTGCAACCGTCCTACATGGTAATGCATTATCGCCACAGACTTCACGTAATCCTCGATAACATTCTGATGTGTTTTTTCCACGATCAACCTCGATTTTAATCCACACGTTAATGACCTTTTGAGAGCATGCCTTAGAGCGGTGAAATCGACACTCTTCACTTCAACGCCACACAGCAACAACACTCCCAACTGGATGAGCGTCAAATGCACACTACACATCGACAACAGCGCCATCTGACCGCTCCCATATCCTGTCTGCGCATGCTTGATCTCCTGCGAGTGTCTGGTCTACGTTGCAACTACTTTACTTACAGCCCTCGTTTCACTTCCATCGTAAAACACTACAAAATACTAAACAGCCTACTAACATTAATAGTATTAGAAAATACTCAATGTAATTTTAAAATGCTAATATTTTCATTAAAATTTGCTTTACGTCGTACTGGCACAGAGAGGTCTCAGGGCGACGATGGGATAGGAAAGGGCTAGAAGTGGGAAGGAAACGATAGTGACATTTTAAGGTACAGCCCCAGAATTTGCTTGGTGTGAAAACGGAATACCAAGGAAAACCATCTTCAGGGCTGCCGACAGTGGAGTTTGAACCCATTATCTTCCGAATGCAAGCTCACAGCTGTGAGTTCCTAACCGCACCGGCAATTCACTTGGTCTTAGTTTAAAATTTGCCAAAAATCTACCACCTCTAAACAATATCTTCACCAGTCTCACTACTTCCTTTAAAAGTAGGTTGTAGTGGAATATCGAGCGCAACAGTCATATTATGTACTTAGTTGTGTGATATATGTTTGGGTAACGGAGAGATGGTCCGGTCCCCCGAAGTAGGGGGCAATGCGTCCGCCTGTCACCCAGCGGCCCTGGGTTCGATTCCCGGTCGGGTCAGGGTTTTTAAATTGTAAATGATTAATATCCCTCGCTTGGGGGCTGGATGTTTGTGTCGTCCTAAACGTTTCTTTCCTCACATTCAACACTCTACACTTCTGCAATTACACTCACACGCAGGTTCCTCTCATATGGTGAAAGTAGTAGCAAAAGATCTGCAGAGGTCGACGCCACGAACAAATATCATTTTATAAAAAATAAAAAAAAACGAGAGATGTGTTGTTTATACTTGCATTCATGATGTGAAACGTTTTATAAATCGGTACGAATGGTGTACCTATGGCTGGTGGAAATGCAATGCAATTGTGTACGTCTATTAAGGCTTTTACAACCGTGCATCAAAAAACAGCAGCAAAAGACTGGGTTATTAGGCCACGCGTGCGCGCGCGATGTGTGTGTCTGTGTGTGTGTAGCGTCGTTTCATCCCGGTCGTGCCATTTGAGTTCGTCATTTGGACTGGCACATTTCTTCATAAGTCGAAAGTACAGTATAAAAGAGATCCAAACGGGCCATGTGCCACTCCAGAATGGAAGGTTGAAAGAGTAAAATAAACTGCATTCTTGTAATATTGATGGCGCCATCATACAAAAGAAGATGCCAGCCAAATATGGGAAAAAATTATATGCCTTTTCTTCTTCTTCTTCTTCTTCTTCTTCTTCTTCTTCCCATTTTCCTACACATGTGGGGCCACGGGTGCTGATTATGTAGCAAATGTGGATTTGGTCCTGTTTTACAGCCGGATGCGCTTCCTGATACCAACTTTATTACTTGTTTATTTAGTGGTTGGTAGTATGGCGCGTTGTCTGAAGATGAAGAATAGAGTGTTGGGACAAACACAATAATGGTCCCCGAGCCAGAAGAATTGATCAGAGTCAGTTAAAATACCCAATCTGGACGGGAATCGAACCCGGGACCTTCTGAACTGAAGATCTCAATGCTGACAACCATTCAGCCAAGGAGTCTGACAATAAAATTATATGCCTCTGCCAATGCAAAACTAGTGTAGAGTAGCTCGACGCGAAATCGTTCGAGGAGTTCGCAAGTGAGTTCATTTTAAAGTGTTTGGATCGGTCTAGTGTATAAAATCACTAAACAAACCGACTTCATAAAGGTTAAAATACTAAGGAATATAAATAGTGAGATGTTGAATTCTTTTTCATTTCAGGCTCCAAAATAAGAAAGTAAATGCCTGCAAGAAGAGGTTACAGGATAAAAGAGCATTGAATTCTGAATCCAAGAAATCCACTCTGTCATCAGCGAAACGATTCAGAAAATTTCGATAGCGACAGAAACTCAAAGCGAAAGCCGAGTCAGTTCCTACTGCAAGAGTGTTCAAGCAATGGAAGTTGACAGCGATGGTGGCACCACCTCAAACGCCGACGGTGGTTCGAGTACGACGGATATCGGCGATATTGAAGTGCCAGAATTCTATATACGAGATCCATTTTTGGAAATATCTTTCATTTCATTCATTTCGACTGATGAACATCTCCGACTCATAAGAAGACGTTTCATGCAATAAACACCCAGTGTAGCGTCGTCTCGTTCTCTCCTGGCTGTTTCCCAGTTACTTGGATTTGGAACTAAATGTGGAAAGTTTTTCAGATTTACGGCCGGATGTCCTTTCTGACGTCAACCGTATGTGGATGGATGCATTTACCGGGACAGAGGAATTAACCATACGCGGTTAAAATCGAACTCAGTGCCGTCTGAACCAAAGCGGCTACACTGAACATTCGGCCAAGGAGCCTGACTTGTCTATAGCCCTACATGTATTTATTTATTTATTTATTTATTTATTTATTTATTTATTTATTTACACTACCGGATTTTACAACTCAATTACAGTGGCCGCAAATTTACACAGGATAATACAGTAAGCCTACGCTCAGTTGAATGATAGTGGCTACGGCTTATGGTATAATTATAGTAGTGGAGTCGATTTGAAATGAAGAAAATTTCTGGAAACTACTCATAGATGGCCGAGAGCAAGGTGTTAATATTGTCTTTCCTTTTATATTATCTGGGGCCAAGTGCAGTGTTCCATTCCCTCTAACCAGTCTTTAGTTCTTGGCAGAGATAAGATAGAAACCCTCGCCAACCGGGCGGGAACCTACTGTGCTGTTACCTAGACCACGGAGGTGGAACATGAGCTGTTAACTAATTAACTGTGAACTAGCGTTCGTAAGTAGCGCATTACTTTAAAACATAAGCGTCGAGTGGCACTTTATACTTACTTCTTAAATATTAAACGTATCACAACCGGGCGAGTTGACTGTGCAGTTAGGGGCGCGCAGCTGTGAGCTTGCATTCGGTAGAAAGTGGGTTCGAACCCCACTGTCGGCAGCCCTGGAAATGTTTTTCCGTGGTTCCCCATTTTCACACCAGGCACATTCTTGGGCTGTACCTTAAGGCCTTTCCTATCCCATCGTCGCCATAAGACCTGTCTTTGTCGATGCGACGTGAAGCAAAATAATTGTTAATAAAAAGACGTATCACGTGTACAGGAGCGAATTTACTTGTAGTAAACACAATTTTACCATAATGTAAGGTTATTGCTACTTCTTTACATCTGCTGGGCTGAGTGGCTCAGACGGTAGAGTGCTGGTCTTCTGATTCCAACTTGCGTGTTTCGATCCAGCCTCAGCCCGGTATATGAAGGTGGTCAAATATGGCAGCCTTGTGTTGGTAGATTTACTGGCACGTAGTATTAATAATGTTATTAGTTTTATGTCCCACTAACTACTTTTACGGTTTTCGTAGACAGCGAGGCGCCGGAATTTTCTCCCGCAGGAGTTCTTGCACGCGCCGGTTAATCTACCGATATCGTCGCCATAAGACCTATCTGTGTTGGTGCGACGTAAAGCAACTAGCCAAAAAAAAAAAAAAAAATCTACCGTCACGAGGCTGGCGCATTTGAGCACCTTCAAATAGCACCGGACTGAACAAGAATCGAACCTGCCAATCTGGAGACAGAAGGCCAGCGCTCTACTGTCTGACCTTCCCAGCCCGGTAGGATAAATTTTGGTGGTGGTGGTGGTGGTGATTATTGTTTTAAGAGAAAGTACTACTGACAACCATCCTCTCTTAACACTAATCAGAGGGAAAAATAGGAAGAGGTCCGACCCTTCGAAGAAGGCCTCAAAACGTTAATACTGTCAGGGTCGGAAGAGAACAAGAGTTGCTCAAGGGAGGTCGGAGAGGAAAGATGAAAACGAGGAGACTGGCACAAACAAATGGAGCAATGCTAGACTAAGGTAGGGGACCTATGGTTGTCAACCCACGCTCCCAAGTCGAGTGTCCCTGGTCCCCATTTTAGTCGTCTTTTACGACAGGCAGGGCATGTCGTGCATGTATGTCCATGTATTCTACCGCCCCCACCCACAGGGGTTAGGATAAAATTCTGGCACCTCACCATCTCCGAAAATCGTAAAATTAGTTATTGGGACGTTAGACCAATATCGGTACGGTATTATTATTATTATTATTATTATTATTATTATTATTATTATTATTATTATTATTATCAAGCAACTTCAAGCAACTACAAAAATACCTCAGAACGGAATCCAGAGCTAAGGCAGCGGTCATACAGAATTTATTCCGTGCAATAAATATACGGATCAGATCAGTACGGTACTGTGTCTCAATCCCCCATAGGAAACGACAGCAAAATTCTACCGGAACCTTGGCGATAAAGACTGAGCCGCCACTGGTGGCGCGAGTGCAGGAAACAACAGTTTGGATGCCCCTGGGTGACGCGGAAACTGTTGCCGTCCGTTAAATGTAGAGCACTCGGCAGTCCGCTCAGGAAATGAAACAGACTAGAGTGACCGACCATCCTAAACTCCCCTATAACGGATTTGTGATTCCCATAAAGCGAGTATCAGACCTTTCACATTTTCATACCGTGATCCCGCTCTCCGGGCCAAGTGCTGCGCAAGTACGTGGAAGATAATTACGTCACTAGACATGTCTAGACAGTATCCAACCTTGAGTCACTCAGTTAGTTAGCCTACGCGAATATTGTCATGGACTGCACTGTACACTTACATCATGTTCTTTCTTTAAACGTCTCCTCTATACTGTCAAAATCATAGGGTAAGGACTAAAATCCTGTTTGAAATATTGTCAAGGGACCGCGTGAAAACAGGGAAATAAACGGTGACATGTTTCGAACAGATAGTGGTAATAATAATGATTTCGTGTAGCTATTTCTAGCCGGGTGCAGCCCTTGTAAGGCAGACCCTCCGATGAGGTTGGGCGGCATCTGCCATGTGTAGGTAACTGCGTGTTATTGTGGTGGAGGATAGTGTTATGTGTGGTGTGTGAGTTGCAGGAATGTTGAGGACAGCACAAACACCCAGCCCCCGAGCCATTCGAATTAACCAATGAAGGTTAAAATCTCCGACCCGATCGGGAATCGAACCCGGGACCCTCTGAACCGAAGGCCAGTACGCTGCCCATTCAGCCAACGAGTCGGACACAGATGGCGGTGGTGATTATTGTTTAAAGAGGAAGAACAACTAGGCAACCATCCTCTATATAACACAAAAAAATGGAAGGGATCCGACACTTCGAAAAATGAAGGTATCGGCGAAAGGAAGACAAGGGCCACGAAGGGCGTGAAAATGAAGAACTCCCTAGGCCTCCATACGTAATACCGTCGGTGTCGGAAAAGAACAAGAGTTGACCAAGAGAGGTCGGATAGGATAGATGAAAGTGAGGAGGCTGGCACAAGTAAGTGGAAGCAATGCCACGACTCAGCGAAGGGCCCCGTGGTCGCCAACACGCGCTCCAAAGTGCAGAGCCCCTGTGGCCCCTTTTAGTCGCTTCTTACGACGGGCAGGGGATGCCATGGGTGTTAACCGCCCCCAACCACAGGGGGATTTCGAACAGAAATTGGACTGTTTTTGAAATCATGTTAAAAAATAAACATCGCAGTATTTATTACATTTCATATTTAATACGTAATCATTTTGACGTATAATTCATCTATAGCTTCAGAACCGCACTTGGGCTGGTGAGTGTTACAAAAATATGAAAATTTTAAACTGGAAATTATTTATAGAAAACACGTGGGACGATAGGATCAAATATCTCATTTTAAAGAGAAAGGACTGATGTAACTAGCAATAAGTGTTTGATCTCGCCATGACAACACCGCGTGATGCAATTGTGCCGACATCTTGAGGTACTAAAATCGCCGTGTCGCGCCGCGAACAGTTCGTGTAGCTCTGGGCTCCGGCGTGGAAGCACATCGTAAAATGTCGTGATACAAGGAAAATAAATGGTTTTGAACTTATTGAAAAGGCATTCATGATAATAGAGCGGCTTGGTAGAAAAGGCTTTCCGGAAGCGTCTCAAAGATAAGGCGGCCGAGCATCGTTAGGCGAGTTCCGCGCTGCCGGAGCTCCAGCAGAGCACACACATCTACTGCCCCAGTGGATTTGGAACTCTGGTCTCGAAGGTATGTCAATTTTTCAGACTTAAGAAATATATATTTTGCGAGTGGCTTTACGTCACACCGACACAGATAGGTCTTATGGCGACGATGGGATAGGAAAGGCGTGGGAGTTGGAAGGAAGCGGTCGTGGGATTAATTAAGGTACAGTCCCAGCATTAGCCTGGTGTGAAAATAGGAAACCACGGAAAACCTTCTTCAGGGCTGCCGACAGTGGGATTCGAACCCACTATCTCCCAGATGGAAGCTCACAGCCACACGCCCCTAACCGCACGGCCAACTCGCCCGGTACTTAAGTAATAAAATGTCAGTAACAAGACACTTGCTGTGTAGGCACTTTATTCAATAATTCCTACCACATGTACGCATTTTACTGTATGTCAAAACGTACGGCCGTGATTCCGACACAGCCCCGTCCGAATTGGTTTTTGCGCGTTATTGCCAGTTTCAAATAAAATGTATCACCCGCCAATGAAAACATTTTTCAACTTGCTTCACATCGCGCCGACACAGATAGGTTTTATGATAACGATGTGATAGGAAAGGGCTGAGTGAAAAGGAAGAGGCCGTGGCATTAAGTTACAGCCCCAGAATTTGCCTGTTGTGAAAACGGGAAACGACGGAAAACCACCTTCAGGGCTGCCAACAGTGGGGTTCAAACCCACTATCTCCTGATTGCAAGCTGACAGTTACGTGACACAAACCGTGCAGGCACTCACTCGGTCCAATGAAAACTTCAAATCATTCGTTTTCACTTTACACTGTCTCTATTGATGATGATGTTTGGTGTTTGAAGGGGGCCTAACAGCTAGGTCATCGGCCTCTAATGGTATGAGGCACAACGAAATAAAACGATAACTAAAACTTCAAAATGTATCCATCCACTGAAAAATGAAATGTCGTATGGCTTTTAGTGCCGGGATATCCCAGGACGGGTTCGGCTCACCAGGTGCAGGTCTTTCTATTTGACACCCGTAGGTGACCTGCGCGTCGTGATGAGGATGAAATGATGATGAAGACAACACATACACCCAGCCCCCGTGCCATTGGAATTAACCAATTAAGGTTAAAATCCCAGATCCGGCCGGGAATCGAACCCGGGACCCTCTGAACCGAAAGCCAGTACGCTGACCGTTCAGCCAACGAGTCGGACATCCAACGAGTCGGACATCCATCCACTGACTAGAATCCAAAACGAATGGCGATGAAAAATGACCATGAATCCAAAACAATCAGTGGATCCAATTCACAATGCCGTATTTTCTGGAATGATGCTTGTTGTCCAAAGGAGTCCAAAGTCCAGGTTACCGACCTATCATAATGGTACTAATCACTGGTAAAGCAGAACCATGCGCAGGTAACACAGACCTATGGTATTCCTCATATAGTGTTACTAATCCCAGGTAACGTAAACTCATGGTGTTCCTCACATGGTGGTACTAATCACAGGTAATGTAGTCTCATGGTGTGTCATATATAAAGGAACTTCTTAAAGTTAACCCAGACCCATGGTGTTTTTCATATAATTTATACAATTTATTTTACGTCGCACCGACACAGATAGGTCTTATGGCGACGATGGGAGAGGAAAGGCCTGGGAGTGGGAAGGAAGCGGCCGTGGCCTTAATTAAGGTACAGCCTCAGCATTTGCCTGGAGTGAAAATTGGAAACCACGGAAAACCATCTTCAGGGCTGCCGACAGTGGGGTTCGGACCTACTGGATACTGGGTGCACTTAAGCGACTGCAGCTATCGAGCTCGGGTTTTTTTTTTTTTCCACATAAAGGCACTACTCACAAGCAATGCAGACCCCTACATACCCCCACATAGTAGTACTAATCACGGACGTCGGCTAGACCGTGGTGTTCCTCACACAGTGGTACTAATCACAGGCTAGGTATACTCATGGTGTTCCTCAAGAAGTGGTACCAATCATAGGCAATGTAGACCCACGGTGCATCACACATTATGGCACCATCCACAGGTAACACAGACCCATGGTGTTTCTCACATAACGGTGCTACTCACAGGCAACGGAGACCCATGGGTTTTCCCACATAGTGGTATTAATCACGGGCAACGCACAATCCCATGGTGTTCCTCACATAGTGGTACCGGGCGAGTTGGCCGTGCGGTTAGGGGGGCGCGGCTGTGAGCTTGCATCCGGGAGATAGTGGGTTCGAATCCCACTGTCTGCAGCCCTGAAGATGGTTTTCCGTGGTTTCCCATTTTCACACCAGGCTAATGCTGGGGCTGTACCTTAATTAAGGCCACGGCCGCTTCCTTCCAACTCCTACGCCTTTCCTATCCCATCGGCGCCATTAGACCTATCTGTGTCGGTACGACGTAAAGCCACTAGCATATAATGGTACTAATCACTGGCAACGTAGACCTATGATGTTCCTCATGTAGTGGTACTACTTATAGGTAACGCAGACCCATTCTGAAAACAGGCGAACCAACAAAATGTAGCGCAGCGCACGGCAATTTCTCACGCATTGATATTAGTTTATGTAGTCGAGCGCGTCCACTCCTCCACCTAGGTGGGATGCACACGATGGAAC
Organism: Anabrus simplex; assembly: GCF_040414725.1. Lineage (NCBI taxonomy): Eukaryota > Metazoa > Arthropoda > Insecta > Orthoptera > Tettigoniidae > Anabrus > Anabrus simplex. The sequence continues at coordinate 463,580,894 of NC_090265.1, read as the reverse complement.
TAATCACAGGCAACGCCCAGACCCATGGTGTTCCTCACATAAGGTACTAATCGCAAGTAATCTCATGGTTCCAATTCCATCATCCCTTGCTCGCCACTTAGTCGCCTCTTAGACTACCATAGGTGTATCCTTCGACTGCGTCCTCCACCCACAGTGGGTACTATCTCTATTCGCAGCTCAGTAACTACTAACGACCCCTCGTCTACCCTCTGAGAGTGGGAGCGGCACAAACCATCCACGGTAAACCATGCCTCTCGTAAGAGGCGACTCAGAGTGGAAGCCCCGGGGGCTGTAAATTTAGAGGCGTGAGTTGGTGAGCACAGGGCCACTTCCTGAGTTTGATATTTCTCCCACTTCCTTGTGTCTGGCCTCTTACTGTCATGATTCCTGTATGACCTCAAATGGTGAACAATTGCTCTCTTCCGACTCCAATTGTATTAGGTTTCCAGGGCCGGCGGTGTCTCATTTTCACTCCCTTCGTTGCTCTTCCCTTTGCTTTGCTAACATCTTCATTCTTCGAAGTGTCCTTTCTCGCCTAGTTTTTCCTCTGGTTAGTTTTAGGAGAGGACGGTTGCGCAGTTGTACTTCACTTAAAATCAATTATTACCGAGCTCGATAGCTGCAGTCGCTTAAGTGCGGCCAGTATCCAGTATTCGGGAGATAGTAGGTTCGAACCGCACTGTCGGCAGCCCTGAAGATGGTTTTCCGTGGTTTCCCATTTTCACACCAGGCAAATTGCTGGGGCTGTACCTTAATTAAGGCCACGGCCGCTTCCTTCCCAGTCCTAGCACTTTCCTGTCCCATCGCCGCCGTAAGACCTATCTGTGTCGGTGCGACGTAAAACCAATAGCAAAAATAATAATAATAATAATAATAATAATAATAATAATAATCAATGATCACCACCACCGATCTCTCTTCTCCGTAGAGATACGCCTTACAAATGTCCATTCGGTAATACCTTGTTCTTCTTTATTATTATTATTATTATTATTATTATTATTATTATTATTATTATTATTATTATTATTATTATTATTGATACTGATGATGATGTTGATGATGATGATGTAGTCTTCGGTTCATGTTAGGGCCTTGTACATTTTTTAGCTTTTATTTCGTGCCCTGATGGGGTATGGCCGGCCTTTTAAAGGGTCAATTTTTAATTTCGTGTGGCTATGTCTAGCCGGGTGCAGCCCTTGTAAGGCAGACCCTCCCATGAGGGTGGGCGGCACCTGCCATGTGTAGGTAACTGCGTGTTATTGTGGTGGAGGATAGTGTTATGTGTGGTGTGTGAGTTGCAGGGATGTTGGGGACAGCACAAACACCCAGGCCCCAAGTGATTGGAATTAACCAATGAAGGTTAAAATCCCCGACCCGGCCGGAAATCGAACCCGGGACCCTCTGAACCGAAGGTCAGTACGCTGACCATTCAGCCAACGAGTCGGACTTTTAAAGGGTGACGCCCTCTCTCAGACCAGGAGATATATTGCAATGACTTGAGGTGTGGAGAAAAATGAGAGGAGACTGGCCGCGGCCGATAAAAGGAACTGTCCCTGCATTCGCCTTAGTGAGGAGAATGGGAAACCACAGGAAACCATTCTTAAGACAGCCGACGTTGGGACCAGCCTAACGCCTCCCAAATGCAGAGCTGTTCAACCGGTGTCTTGAACTTCTGCTCAGCAGTCTCATGTAAGTTGTGCATATCGTCGTCCTGTTCATCTCAACTCATATTGATCAAATTCACTTAAAATTCGAAGCAGAAAAAAAAATGGAAATCCAGACAACTTGGCGTACTGCAGTTAATCTTACAGGACAGCTCATTTCAATTTATCAGATACCTGGAAAGAAAAACGGTAACAGCAATAGTCGTTATTCCATCATCATATCATTAAGAATCCCTACGAGGACCCAGATGAATTTTTCCTTCCCAGACAACAGTGGAGGACGCTAAACAGAGTTAGGACTGGGGAAGGTAGATGTGGAGCTACCCTGTTCAAATGGGGATGGAAGATTTTACCTCAAAGTGATTGCGGAGAAGAGGAACAGACAGTCAGCCATATTGCATTTGAGCTCTCCAACAGTGATATGGAACTTCAGTTTTTATTTTTAAGTTGCTTTACGTCGCTCTGACACAGCTACATCTTATGGAGGCGATGGGATAGGGAAGGGCTAGCAGTGGGAAGGAAGCGGCCGTGATCTTAATGAAGGTAGAGCCCCAGCATTTCCCTGGTTTAAAAATGGGAAACCATGGAAAACCATCTTAAGGGCTGCCGACAATGGGGTTTGGATCCACAGTCTCCCGAGCTCACAGCTGCGCGGCCCTGACCGCACGGTCAACCCGCTCGGTAAACTACAGTTGTAAACTTGAAGTGGTGGTTGTACATATTGTGCATTGTATTGTACTCATATTAGCGATTGTTGTATTAAGAGTAAGAATAATTTGATTATTGTCCGGCTCCTTCATAATGGTCAGCGTATTTACCTTCGGTTCAGTGGGTCCCGGGTTCGCTTCCCAACCGGGTCGGAGATTTTAACCATAAAATCACACTCACACACCACACACAACAGTATCCTCCACTAGAAAAACAGACGCAGTTTCCATAAACGGCAGGTGCCGCCCACCCTTGTTGCAAGGTCTGACTACAGGCGACATATCAAAAAGACCTGAATCTGGCGAGCCGAACATGTCCTCAGATACTCCCGGCACCAAAAGGCCATACGATAAATAAGTAATTAAGTAATAAGATTATTAGCCCCTCTTCAAACAAGTTTAGATCCCACAAAATTGAACGTCATAAGGAAAGGGAGGATATGAAAAGTGTGATGTGGTGGTGGTGGTGATTATTGTTTTATGAGGAAGTACAACTAGGCAACCATCCTCTATCTAACACTAATCAGAGGGAAAATAGAAGGGATCCGACACTTCGAAAAATGAAGATATCGGTCAAAGAAAGACAAGGGCCACGAAGGGCGTGAAAATGAAAGACTCCCTAGCCCTCGCAAACCTAATAGCGTCGGGGTCGGAAAAGAACAAGAGTTGACCAAGGGAGGTCAGATAGGATAGATGAAAGTCAGGAGCCTGACACAAGTAAGTGGAAGCAATGCCAGGACTCAGCTAAGGGCCCCGTGGTTGCCAACCCACGCTCCAAAGTTCAGAGCCCCTGGGGCCCCTTTTAGTCGCCTCTTACGACAGGCAGGGGACACCGTGGGTGTTATTCTACCGCCCCCACCCACAGGGGAGTGAAAAGTGTGAGCACTCTTTTTCTTGCTAATGGTTTAACGTCACACTAACATATCAAAGGTTTTCGGCGACGGAAGGATAGAATGTGACAACAATATTTATATTATTTATTTGCAATTGGCTTTACGTCGCACCGACAGAGATAGGTCTTATGGCGACGATGGGATAGGAAAGGCCTAGGAATAGGAAGGAAGAGGCCGTGGCCTTAATTAAGGTACGGTCCCAGCATTTGCCTGGTGTGAAAATGGGAAGCCACGGAAAACCATCTTCAGGGTTGCCGACAGTGGGGTTCGAACCCACTATCTTTCGGATACAAACTCACAGCAGCGCGCCCCTAAGCGCACGGTCAGCTCGCCCGGTTGTCACAAAAAAAAAAAGAAGACTACGGGTAGGGAACTTAAATCAGGGAACTCTGCTCGAGTAAGAGGTATCATTGCCATACTCAAGTGGGTACCCAAGAATACCAAACCAACCTTCACAAGTTGTGAGTGGTGGTGGTGATTATTGTTTTAAGCGGAAGTACAACTAGGCAACCATCCTCTATTTAACACTAATCAGAGAGAAGAAATGGAAGGGGTCCGACACTTCGAAAAATGAAGATATCGGCCAAAGGAAGACAAGGGCCACGAAGGGAGTGAAATTGAAAGACTCCCTAGCCCTCGCAAACCTAATAGCGTCGGGGTCTGAAAAGAACAAGAGTTGACCAAGGGAGGTCGGATAGGATAGGTGAAAGTGAGGAGCCTGGCACAAGTGGAAGCAATGCCAGGACTCAGCTGATGGCCCCGTGGTCGCCAACCCACGCTGGGGCTCACAAGTTGTGAGCCCTAGGGAGTGATATGAACGTGTAATTAATTGAGGATATGATTCGTAAACCTTGTTTTTCTCTTTGATTTATAGGTGCAGTATTTTTGCATTCGTCTGTTGGCACAGGTATGACTGTGATAGTACATTACCTGCAGAGGTATGACTTAATACGCCCATTTCCATTTCCTAAAATCAGCCCAGAATTGAACCCGAACCAACCGCTTGGAGAGCTATTTTGCTTGTGGTAATGTTTAGCACAGAGTGGTGGTAATGGTGGTGGTGGTGATGATTGTTATTTTAAGAGGAAATGCAGCTGGGCAACCATCCTCTTCATAACTCTAATCAGAGGGAAATAGGAAGAGGTCCGATTCTTCGAAGATGAAGGCATCGACAAAATAAAAGCGAGGCATGAAAGGCATAAAAATGAAAGACTCCGAAAGCCTTCCAAACTTAATACTGTGGGGGTCGGAAGAGAAAAAGTGTAGGCCAAGGGAGGTCTGATAGGAAAGGTGAAAGTGAGGAATCCGGCACAATGAGCAGAAACAATACCAGGGTGAGCTATGGGCAGTGTGATCACCAAATCACACTTCCAAGTTGAGAACTCCTGATCCCCTTTTTGGATGCTTCTTACGGCAGGGAGGGGATACCATGGATGTATTCTACCGCCTCCATTCACAGGGGGATTAACACAGAGTATTATAAGGAATGCGGTGTGTGTGGCCAGCAGCTATATTACAGAATTGTCCCCGAACCTTCATTAACCTACGTTGTTTGCCAAGAAACGTGTGCAAGTGCGTGACTGTCTCGATCTCTTTTTGCCCTCTGTGTCAAGCTCAACCGAACACGCCTTAAGAAACCAGTTAACTGCCCGATGAAAGAAACATTTCAGAATTTCATGACGCATACAGATATAATGCTTCATTATTCACCCAGAAATAGTGTGTTATAAGCGAGATGTGCAATTTTATTGCAGTTTATTTACGATGGACTTATAAAAGAGACCAAGTGAGCTAGATGCTTCCATTTAAGACCGCCACAATCGGCAGTTTCCCATTTTCACACTAGGCAAATGCTGGGGTTCTACCTTATTAAGGCTACGGCCTATTTCTTCTCAATCCTATAAAACCTCCCATGTGTTAGTGCCACGTTAAGCCACTGGCAAAGTAAACTTCCTGGTATCGAAGTAATCAAACCAGCCACGTGATGTTGTGGTAGCGTTTCTATCTCCTATGTTGTGGCCCTAGATTCGATCCTAGGTCAGTGAAAGATTTCAATCCTGTACTGGATGCAGGAACGGCTTTCACTAAGTCTCGTGAACTGAAAAGGTATGGGATATGAGAGGTAGTGGATCATCTCAAGAAAGCCAAGCAATACAGCTTAGAAAGTCGATCTGTTGACCTTGTAACTTTCCAGTATCACAGACCACTTGGGTGGGCAACAGTCGCCTTGGTAGGCCAGGTCCATACGGTGCTTTTCTTTGTTTTTAGAGTTATAAAATCCTGGATCGAAAATTCGTATTAAAATGGAAGAATGCCATTAACGACTAAGTACATCGAAGATTAGAGGGGTGCGAAGGCCAAGTGATGAAGGCGTGCTTCGTTCACTCGAAAGAACAAAGGTGCTGTTACATCTCAGGGAGTTAATTCAGTAATAAACGCGCTTCCCACTTTTGGAGAAGTACAGGGTGACCCAAAATTTCGTTCACATTTGACGAGGCAATACTTCACACGGAATATTGGAGGTTGAGAGGTAAAATTGACACACATGATTGGCATGACATGGGGTTTTATATTAATAATAATAATAATAATAATAATAATAATAATAATAATAATAATAATAATAATAATAATAATAATAATAATAATAATAACAATATTTGCTTTACGTCCCACTAACTACTTTTACGGTCTTCGGAGACGCCAAGGTGCCGAAATTTAGTCCCGCAGGAGTTCTTTTACGTGCCAGTAAATCCACTGACACGAGGCTGCCGTATTTGAGCACCTTCAAATACCACCGGACTGAGCCAGGATCGAACCTGCCAAGTTGGGGTTAGAAGGTCATCGCCTTAACCGTCTGAGCCACTCAGCCCGGCTGGGGTTTTATTGACAGCAAAATAAAGTACTAAAGCAGGGCCTCTCAAACAGCGGTTCAGAGTTCCTGTGCACAGTGCATCTGTCCCGCACGGCTCGGCTCGGACCAACGCTTCGTCTCTGGGCAACTCGGCTAAGTTCGGCTCAACTCGGCTCAACTCAGCTCGGATTTGGAGCGCTACGGAGCAAGTGAGGAAGAGTGAGATAGGGAGAGCGAGCGAGACAGGCGTGGGGAAAGAGAGAGACAGCGCTATTGCTCCAAATCGAGGAGTGGGGGTCTGCACTCTGGTCACCCAAGCGAAGTCGTCTTTTGCACCGTGAACAGTGCATGCACCAGGCGCATGCACCCTGAGAGGCCCTGTTTTAATGCGTCACTAACAGTGCCTTTTCTGGTAACGTCAACATGCGTGATTGCAGGCGCATCTGACGCCCTCTCTCACGATTGCTCCTTTTATACCGTACACGGATCTCATGCGGCATTGCGGACATGTTGCTGTTCAGCGCCATCTGTTGGCCTATTTGTGCACTCGTTGTTGGTGTCAATAAAACCCCATGTCATGTCAATCACGTGTGGCCATTTGCACCTGATGTGTTGCTGTCCAACGCCATCTGTTGGTCATGTTGTGTACTTTATTTTGGTGTCAATAAAACCCCATGTCATGCCAATCATTTGTGTCAATTATTACGTCTCTACCCCTAACATTCCGTGAAGCATTGCCTCGTCAAATGTTAGCGGAATTTTTGGTCACCTGTATACAGCCTGAAATTTACTCAGTTTTAACGCGAAACCTCTTTCCATTTGCGGTCAGGAGTCTCCAGTGAAAAATAACACTCTTCATGAAAGATAAAAGGTGTTTCACAAAATGAAGTGAAGATCGGGTTTCGGCCCTTGGGCTTCGTCCCTTAAGAGGCCACGGCTTGTCCGTGGTCCAACAGCTCTGTACTCTGACCGGCCAACCGAGCAGAGGAAAGTTGGCCACGGCTCTGGTGGTGGTGGTGGTGGTGGTGGTGGTGGTGGTGGTGGTGGTGGTGATTATTGTTTTAAGAGGAAGTACAACTGGGCAACCATCCTCTATATAACACTAATCAGAGGGAAAAATGGAAGGGGTCCGACACTTCGAAAAATGAACGTATCGGCCAAAGGAAGACAAGGGCCACGAAGGGCGTGAAAATGAAAGACTCCCTAGCCCTCGCAAACCTAATAGCGTCGGGGTCGGAAAAGAACAAGAGTTGACCAAGGGAGGTCGGATAGGATAGATGAAAGTGAGGAGCCTGGCACAAGTAAGTGGAAGCAATGCCAGGACTCAGCTGAGGGCCCCGTGGTCGCCAACCCACGCTCCAAATTTCGGAGCCCCTGGGGCCCCTTTGAGTCGCCTCTTACGACAGGCAGGGGATACCGTGGGTGTTATTCTACCGCCCCCACCCACAGGGGGTGGCCACGGCTCTACCGTGGCTCTATGCCTCTGCATTCGGGAGACGGGTCTGGGGCACAGTGCCGGACTTCACGCCTGGCCCCACCCGTCGGCTGTCCTGAGAATGATTTTCTGTGTTTTTCCATTCTCCTGCACTAAGACGAATGCCGGGACAGTTCGTAGTATAGGCCACGGCCGCCCACCCGCTCACCTTCTCCGCACATCTCCTTCACCGTAACACATCTCCCGGCCTGAGAGACGGCGTCACCCTCTAAGAGGCCCGTCTCCCCCTTCAGGGGAGGAATGAAAACGTTTAGTAGTAGTATTATGAAGTGAAAGTGAAACACAGAAACACATGTAGTATTACGTATACAGGGATGGTTTAATATTTTAAAGTAGAAGGATAAATGCACAAGACATGATCACGGTAGCCGGGTTAATGGGCATGATGCCCAGTTAAGGTATGTTTTTGGCTGTGCAAAGTCACCGCGCTGTTTAGCTTGCCGTATAAATGTCGCGCAGAGGCGAATCAGGTTGTCATTTGATTTTTGAGACAATGTTTATAACACCAGAAAAATTAAAATGCAATCATAAATAAAAGTATGGGCCTACTGTATGTTTTGTGACTGAAAATTAAATAATTTTGGCATACTTTAGCAAAATATGCAAATAGCTCTTTCTATTTATAAAGGAGTAAATTTGCTTTTTCTCTAAACACGTCTAAGCGACTGAGTCTATAGCATTTAAAATGTGCACATACATGCAACTTTTAACCGGGCCTTTTGGTGAGCTTTATAGCTTTAAATTTCAACTCCTGAGTGACTAAAACGTTTAGAAAGGATTCACACTAGCTGTATGATAAGCGTATGAGCACGCTGTGGAAAACAGTTATCGAGATGGCGATGATTTTTCTCTAGGTGGTGGTGGTGGTGATGATTATTTTAAGAGGAAGTACAACTGGGCAACCATCCTCTATATAACACTAATCAGAGGGAAAATATGGAAGAGGTCCGACACTTCGAAAAATGAAGATATCGGCCTAAGGAAGACAAGGGCCACGAAGGGTGTGAAAATGAAAGACTCCCTAGCCCTCGCAAACCTAATAGCGTCGGGGTCGGAAAAGAACAAGAGTCGACCAAGAGAGGTCGACTAGGATAGATGAAAGTGAGGAGCCTGGCACAAGTAAGTGGAAGCAATGCCAAGACTCAGCTGATGGCCCCGTGGTCGCCAACCCACGCCCCCCAAAGTTCAGAGACCATGAGGCCCCTTTTAGTCGCCTCTTACGACAAGCAGGGGATACCGTGGGTGTTATTCTACCGCCCCCACTCACAGGGGTTTTTTCTTTAGAAATGAAAGCATTTATCTCAATGAGGTAACAACTACCCCAATATATTCCTCAATGCAAAAATTAGACATCTAACAACAGAAATACACCTTGTTCGTCTAATGGCAGTTCGTTTTGGGTTTTGGTTTTTTGCAATAACCTTCTAGGTGTATACCTTTTGATTTGTAATGTTCAATGGTGCTGAAGTGGGACATGCAAATTCGTCTCAAAGGGGCGGACACATTAAATGGCGTAAGATATAATCTAGCCAGCAGTGCAGTGAACATAGATTGTTAAGAATTCAAGGTGCCGCGTGCATTTCTCTGAGTAAGAAATAATAGTGAATGCAAAATTCGTCCTTTCACCATCATCATCATCATCATCATCATCATTACCACCTCTATAACCAGGCAAGCAGAGCTCTAATACTTTATTACTCAAGGATAACTAAAAATCATCAAAACCTATACAATCAGTGTATGAGCATTTCTATTTAGCTGTTACGATTTTTAGAGACGGCGGTTTATCAGAATCCCGTCAGTTCTTTAACTTGCAGAAATGTAGCGACATGAAGTTATAGCATTTAAGCATCTTCAAATACCAGCGACTCAGCCGGGATCGAACCCGCTATCTTGGTAACAGAAAGATAACGATCAATCCACTGCGTCACCGAAATAGGTTTTGGTAAGCCTACTGTAGGAAAATAGAACAGTATACGTGAATACATTAGAGAGATCAATTCGGTACATATTCTCGTTGTATATTACACACAAATATAATTTGTTGCTGTTGTTATTGGTAGTGGTGGTGGTGTCACCAGTTCATAAACTGGATAGGTACAGTTCTCCATGCCACCCTATCCTGTGTCAACCTTTTCATTTCTACGTAACTACTATGTCCTACGTCTACTCTAATCGATTGTCATATTCATGCCTTGGCCTTCCGTCACCAACTCTATTCAGTGTTCCTTTATATGTGATCTTTCCTTCAGCACTCTTCTGTAACACCACATTTCAACCGCTTCTTTTCTCCTTCTTTATGCACTAGTTATTGTCCACGTTTCACTACCATACTGTAGTTTACCGGGCGAGTTGGCTGTGCGCGTAGAGGCGCGCGGCTGTGAGCTTGCATCCGGGAGATAGTAGGTTCGAATCCCACTATCGGCAGCCCTGAAGATGGTTTTCCGTGGTTTCCCATTTTCACACCAGGCAAATGCTGGGGCTGTACCTTAATTAAGGCCACGGCCGCTTCCTTCCAACTCCTAGGCCTTTCCTATCCCATCGTCGCCATAAGACCTATCTGTGTCGGTGCGACGTAAAGCCCCTAGCAAAAAAAAAAAAAAAAGCATATTGTAGTTAAACTCTCCTTCCTCAGTATATATCTCCGGTTACTTTTAGAGTCTCAACTGGATATGAAACGCATATCCCGATATTCAGATTATGTGAAAAGTCTCTAAGACCTGGCATAAATTAACTCACTTCATAAACATCTAATGAAAACAATACTGATTAGACCGAAGGACTAAAAGTTATGTTGCCGAGCTCGATAGTTGCAGTCGCTTAAGTGCGGCCAGTATCCAGTAATCGGGAGATAGTGGGTTCGAGCCCCACTGTCGGCAGCCCTGAAGATGGTTTTCCGTGGTTTTCCATTTTCGCACCAGGCAAATTGCGGGCCTGTACCTTAATTAAGGCCACAGCCGCTTCCTTCCACTTCCTAGGTCTTTCCTATCCCATCGTTGCCGTAAGACCTATCTGTGTCGGTGTGACGTAAAGCAAATAGCAAAAAAAAAAAAAAATATGTTGGATGCACATTTCATTTGACATAGGTAACATTTTTATTTTTACAATTTTGACTTACAACGAATGGGATAAAAGAGAAATTTGATGGTTAATGAGTTTAGAAACGAGGACAGTCTTTTTATTAATTTTCTGGAGTGCTATAGTTTCAGCTAATAGCCTGGTGTAAATATATGTAATCCTATAGGAATGAAGAAGTTAACTAAAAATTTCTTCTGATGTTGAACGGGATCCCATATTAGTGCCTTATTAAGATATGATAGTTATGTACAATTCTTCGGACCATTTACAGTGTAGTATATCACAAGTAAGCAGGACTGATGATCAAATTGGTGATGGTGGTGATTATTGTTTTAAGACGAAGTACAACTAGGCAACCATCCTCTATATAACACTAATCAGAGGGGAAAAAAGGAAGGGACTCGACACTTCGAAAAGTGAAGTTATCGGCCAAAGGAAGACAAGGGCCACGAAGGGCGTGAAAATGAAAGACTCCCTAGCCCTCGCAAACCTAATAGCGTCGGGGTCGGAAAAGAACAAGAGTTGATCAAGGAAGATCTGATAGGATAGATGAAAGTGAGGAGCCGGGCACAAGTAAGTGGAAGCAATGCCAGGACTCAGCTGAGAGCCCCGTGGTCGCCAACCCACGCTCCAAAGTTCAGAGCCCCTGGGGCCCCTTTTAGTCGCCTCTTACGACAGGCAGGGGATACCGTGGGTGTTATTCTATCGCCCCCACCCACAGGGGGATTGATGATCAAAGAGTCCCCAAGCACTTTGTATGAATTAACTACAGCAGATACCCTACCAAAGGAGATATCGTAACTACTGTAAACGATCAACTCAAGCTACAGAAGGAATTGTTGATGAGGCATGTGTAGTCATATTCAGGTTCATAAAGACAAGAGATAAGGCAAGATAAGTGAGGAGTTGCTGCTCTTCCTGCACACACTAGCTCGGCCTGAAGGCTCCTACAGTTTGATGAAAAGCCATCAGCCCATCAAAGAAATTAGATTCATCCTACCATCCTTTGACATTCCTTTCCAAGAAGGTGTGCTTATTACACTTTCATTCTGTTAACTTTTCTTCGTTCAGTTACAGAGTAAACCTAATTCTTTAAAAAGGCAGAGATAGAATAATTAATATACAGACTTTATGATCACCCAGCCTACAATACTCTTTAAGTTCATTCCCCGGGTAAAGATAACCTGGCACGGAACTAATATATTCCACTTCATTCCACTGAACTAAGCGCCTGTATGTCCTGTACATAGATGGCTTAAGTGTTGATATCTTAGATTTCTTAAATTACTCTCAAAATAAGATTTATTGCCTGAAGTTGCGATAAAAACCACACAGATACAATTTAAGCTGAGGTCGTTCAAATGTCCTCGTGTCCTCTGTTCAAGGTTGTAGAATAGATGTCCACGAAGCTTATTAGCATTTAAGAATGTTTAAATGGGTGAGAACCGTGTCGGTAGGTTTTACTGGAAAAATTCCACACGCCAGCAACCCTTAAAATCACTAGTAGGTAAAGGTCTTAAAGATATAGCATTATTATTATTATTATTATTATTATTATTATTATTATTATTATTATTATATTTTACAATTTGCTTTACGTCGCAACGATACAGAGAGGTCATATGACGACTTTGGGATAAGAAGGGGCTAGGACTGGGAAGTAAGTGACCGTAGCATTAATTAAGGCACAGCTCCAGGATTTGCTTTGTGTGAAAATGTGAAACCACTGCCTATAGTTGGATTAAAACCCACTATCTGCCGAATACGCCAGCCTCGTGTCGGTAGATTCAAAGGCACATGAAATAACTGCTGTGGGGGAAAAAAATCCGACACTACGGCGTCTCCGAAAACCGTAAAATTAGTTAATAAGGCATAAAAGGAAATAACATTATGTAGTAAATGCATGCCGAATGTTGGTTGATATTCCGCTCAGTTTTCAAGACCATCGTTCCCCTAGTGACAAACCACATTTACTGCTGTGCTTTCTGCGCCTGAGCTCTGAAGTTTAACGCTCGGTATGATGTAACAGCGCAGCGCAAGCAGACACCATGCCATGATGCTAATTTTGAACACTCAGGGACCGTATTGTGTACTTTAGAGAGGCTAGGTGGTCCTATCGGAGAATTGCTGAACGTATGACCGAGTAACTTGGTCACGCGGTTTGGGTCACGTAGCTGTGAGCTTGCATTCGGGAGGTGATGGACTCGAACCCTAAAAATTGTTTTCTACGATTTCCTATTTTCACGTTAGACCAATGCTGGGGCTGTATCTTAATTAACCTCACGGTCAATTTCTTCCCAGTCCTAGCCCTGTGCTATCCCTTCGTCGCCATGAGACCTGCCTGTGACGGTGCAACGTAAAATAAATAACAAATAATACCTTCACGTATAGCCGGGCTGAGTGGCTCAGACGGTTGAGGCGCTGGCCTTCTGACCCCAACTTGGCAGGTTCGATCCTGGCTCAGTCCGGTGGTATTTGAAGGTGCTCAAATACGACAGCCTCATGTCGGTAGATTTACTGACACGTAAAAGAACTCCTGCGGGACTAAATTCCGGCACCTCGGCGTCTCCGAAAACCGTAAAAGAGTAGTTAGTGGGGCGTAAAACAAATAGCATTATTATTATTACCTTCACGTATAACGTGTCGGTAGGGCTTCGATTTTCGCAACAATTATGGATTGCATATTCTCACATAGTTGGTCAGGTAACACAGTCGTCCTTCAATATCGAAGCTTTATAAGAGTATGGGAAGGAGTCTGTACAACTTCAGTATGCTCACCCACAGACTATTCGTGGTACTCAACATGCTTAGCAAGTTGTTCGACAGTTCGCCGAAGCGGTACATTTGTCAAACTTGCACAGTTTGTCTTATGATAGTCAATGTGCTATACGGTAGTACATGTGTGTGTTAATGCCTAAACAAATGTATGCGACAGTCATATGGCTTCCCAGAATTTTTGACACACCCTATACTTCCGAAGGTTGGTATGAAATGAACTGTTCCAGTAATCATCTCCTGCGTCCCACCTGCCCTTCAGGTAGGTCTAATCTCTACGAATACAATTTAATGTTTGCCTACATTATTAAAATGATCCTGTTTGTACCAAAACTATTTAATATTATATAAAAACCTAGAAGCCATCGGTCCAATGTACTTATATATGTATGTATCACTTGTAAACGACAAGAAGCACTTTTATAACACTCGGTATATATTTTAAGATAGTATTAACGTAATAAATTTAATAATGTTATTGTTTTTACGTCCCACTAAGTATTTTTTCGGTTTTCAGAGATGCCGAGGTGACGGAATGTTTTCCCGCAGGAGCTCTTTTATGTGCCAGCAAAATCTACCAACACGAGGCTGACGTAGTTGAGCACCTTCAAATGCCACCGGACCGAGCCAGGATCGAACCTGCCAAGTTGGGCTACCGTCTGAGCTACTCAGCCCGGCTCTGTTAACTTACAGTATATGTCCGACTAACTGGCATTACGATATTGCAAACCATCAACCTCATGACCGTACCGATTAATACAACCAAGTGAATTAAACGAATGAATCCACCTAATCGATATCTTTTTTTTTTTTTTTTGCCTTAGGAAAATTTACATTTCAGTGGTACCTACATGTTTCGTTTAGTGTCTAAACATCATCAGCTCCAGCGTGTTTAGGTGATTTAATCAAAGGGTAGAAGAACACATTATTTTCATATTAGTATTGAAACATTCACAACACCATAAAACTTTGACTTTAAGCTTTGAAGAGGATGAGGGCGGGAGGAGGGAGAGGTAATGAAATATATATTATTTTTTTTGCTAGGGGCTTTACGTCGCACCGACACAGATAGGTCTTATGGCGACGATGGGACAGGAAAGGCCTAGGAGTTGGAAGGAAGCGGCCGTGGCCTTAATTAAGGTACAGCCCCAGCATTTGCCTGGTGTGAAAATGGGAAACCACGGAAAACCATTTTCAGGGCTGCCGATAGTAGGATTCGAACCTACTATCTCCCGGATGCGGTAATGAAATTAACTATATCTAGTCTTAGATTAAAAACTTATTGCCTAAAACACTTGTGATAACATATCCAAATATATTTACAATATAGTCCTCGTGTAAGCATGCAATCTCAGATCTAGTGAGAAAAAGGAATATTCCCGTCTTCTTGTAGTACCGTGTCTTGTTTAAGAGATTTTGAATAATGTACATATGAAGAAACCTGGTGATGTTTACAGTGAAATTTGATACTTCATTAGAGAAAAGAGTATGGAGGCCTTGCATTTGACTGTGCTCTTTAGGCGGTTGGTGGTTTTGATGTATAACACCAGACGGAGAGGCGTAGCAACGCCTGAAGACTACTCCCGAGAAATTTGAAGAAACGGTGACACACTTCCAGTATTAGGATCAAGTTGCAAACCACCAACCGCCTAAAAATCACAGTCATTGCAAGACAATCATACTCTTTTCTGTAACATCGCCAATGTTCTTCATATGTACATTACTCAGAATCTCTTAAAAGAGACACGATACTACGAGAAGACGGGAGTATTATTTTTCTTTTCTTCTCAGTAGATCTGAGATGGCATGTTAACACGAAGACAATATTTTTAAAAATATTTGGATATGTTATCACAAGTGATTTAGGCAATACGTTTTTAATCTAACACTTCTTCTTCTTCTTAAGACGCCGTCTCCGAGCGGAGGTTGGCGATCCACGTAACTCGCTCTGATCTTGACAGCGCAGAATGGAATGCAATTTCTGAAGTACAGCAGTGCCATCTTCGAAGGTCTTTCAGCCATGAATTTCTTCTTCTCCCAACAGATCTCTTCCCCTGCATCTTCCCTTCGATAATAAGTTGTAATAACTGATACCTCTCACCTCTCATGATATGTCCTAGGTATTGCGTTTTCCTCTGTTTTATAGTTCTTTTTGCTTTTTCATCCGACGAAGGACCTCGGCATTTGAGATTTTCATTACCCAGGATATCCGCAAGAGACGGCGATACAGGAACATTTCGAAGGCATCAATACGTTTTTCTATGATTGGATCCAGAGTCCAGCTTTCACATCCATATAGGAGAACAGAAAATATATAGCAGCGGATCATACGAATTCGTAGTTGGAGACTGAGATCTGACCTCACAAAGAATTTCTTCATGGTAATGAATTGTTTCCTGGCCTGCACAATTCTAGATATTATCTCTTATTTGGAGTTACATTGGTCATCCAAGATGGTACCCAGATATTTGAGAAAAGACACTTGCTCAACTATTTTATCTTTTATTGTGAGATTTGTCCGAATTGTCTTCTTAGAGAACACCATCAGTTTCGTTTTTGAGGGGTTAACATATAACCCAAACTCTTCACTGTGCTGAACTAAGGAGTTAATCATGCACTGAAGGGCAGGAATGTCAGCTCCCTCCTTCTCCCTCATCTCCTTCAATGCTGAACAAAGTTAAAGTTTTTATGGTGTAGTGAAATTTTTAAGACTATAATATGAGAAGAATACGTTTTATACCTTTTAATCACATCACCTAAATACGTTATAACTGATGATGATTAGATACTAAACGAAATATGTAGGCCTACTACTGAAATGTAAATTTGCCGAAGGCGAAACGTATATCGTATCGATTAGGTGGATTCATTGGTTTACTTCACTTAGTGGCATTACGATATTCAAAGAAGGGACCCTTCAATGCTATAGTGGTCGCATTAGAAATTTAATGCAGACGATTTACACACTAAGTTCAGATTAGGAATGGCTCACAGAACTGATCTGTATTGCTTAGGTGGAAAGATTTCTCCTTCAGAGTAATTTGGTTAATTTCGAAAGAAGAACCATGCCCATGCAAGTCGCATGAACGTCAACCAACCGAGACACGAAGCGGACGTTGCTTTGTAGAAATTGTGGCACGCGAACCAACAAGTGGTATGTCTCCCTGGCGCTAGTTACATCATTTGTGTCCTTGAAATTACGCGAAGTAGATTACATTCAGCCCGTTTCGTGCTTAAGATCGTTAGGCAGATGGGATCTACGTGCGCGCAACACTCGTCTGGAGGTGCGCCCTAGACCTGTAATATCGATGTTCCGAACACCAAACACAGCAAGTATTTGCTTCTATACCAAATAAAGTACTTTCTCACTTTCAAGTGAAATTTCTAGTGCAACTTTATGATGCTTGCTCAACATACAGGGTATTTCTAAATTAGACCGACAAACTTTGGAATGGGACAGATAACTTTTTTTCAAAAACGTTTTGTTAAGGGACCCATGGGCTGCAACGCTTCGTCATTGTTGTTCCTTCAACTCCTTCAGGTCAGTACCATTCCTCGACCCACTTTGTTCACTACCGAACGAGTAGCCCGTGCGCTTGAGGCCGCGTAGCTCTGAGCTTGCATTCGGGAGATTTTATTAATTTATTTTATGCCTTTTATTTACATGGCTTGGCTCTGGCTATGAACCCTGCTATTCTGCCGAACCATGCCTTGTAATGTACATACAGAGGCAGCCCTGAAGGTAGTTTTCCGTAGTTTCCCATTCTCACACAAGGAAAATGCTGGGGCTGTACCTTAATAAGGGCCACGACTGCTTCCTTCCCACGCTTAGCCCTTTTCTATCCCATCGCCACCATAAGACCTACCTGTTAAATGTCACACTAACTCAGATAATGTTTCTGTGACGGTGGGATAGGAAAGGATTAGGACTGGAAAGGAAGCGGCCGTGGCCATAAATGCGGTTGTGAAAATTAGAAACCACGAAAAGCCATCTTCGAGGTGGAGTTCAAACCCACCATCTCCCGAATGCATGCTTTCAGTAACACGGCCTGTCGGTGCAACGTAAAAAAATTGTGAAAGAAAAATGTTTGTTTACTTCTATTCAGTCTGTTTTACTCAGCATCTTTCTTTCACCCATTCTGCTGACTACTTCTTCTCGACACAATGTAACTATTCTATTTTTACGTTCCGTGGTTTCCCATTTTCACACCAGGCACTACCTTAATTAAGGCCACGGCCGCTTCCTTCCCACTCCTAGCCCTTTCCTATCGCATCGTGGTGGTGGTGGTGGTGATTATTGTTTTAAGAGGAAGTACAACTAGGCAACCATCCTCTATATAACACTAATCAGAGGGAAAAATTGGAAGGGATCCGACACTTCGAAAAATGAAGGTATCGGTCAAAGACAGACAAGGGCCACGAAGGGCGTGAAAATGAAAGACTCCCTAGCCCTCGCAAACCTAATAGCGTCGGGGTCGGAAAAGAACAAGAGTTGACCAAGGAAGGTCGGATAGAATAGATGAAAGTGAGGGGCCTGGCACAAGTAAGTGGAAGCAATGCCAGGACTCAGCTGAGGGCCCCGTGGTCGCCAACCCACGCTCCAAAATTCAGAACCCCTGAGGCCCCTTTAGTCTCCTCTTACGACAGGCAGAGGATACCGTGGGTGTTATTCTACCGCCCCCACCCACAAGGGGAAGTGTACTGAGGGAGAGTCATAACATTTTGCATTTAATAAGACAAGAAATCAATCTATCAATGCTGGCCTTTCATGAAAGATTGCTCGCAAATAGCTGCCGAATGCATATGATCCACTGAAGAAGATAAACTAATTAAAATATCGCTTTCTCGCTAAACAGCCCACCTGCCGCATTAGAGAGCTGAGTAAGCTATAATTGCGCCAAATTAAATATATTCTTCTAAAATTATTGTTTTGTTTTGTTAAAAGCAATTGACTCTCCTGTTTATACTCGTATATACTGTACAAGTATATCTTCACAATAAGTTATTGAGAACAGTGACTTGTCACGTAATTCATGGAATAATTTACTTGAAAACATTAAAATACTTTACAGAATAACACAATTAATCCTTCACCTCATTTAGTCATGCTGCGCTCCCTACCAGCACTCTCTTCACGTCCTGCCTTGAACCAAGCTTCAGGGCAGCTTCCGTGCACACCATATTTATTCGTGACCACTATTTAACTGATAGACTGTTTTAAATGCAACTCCGGGAAGAGGATTTTCCGAGATGTATGAAACACACATTGGCAACCATGCTAGCAGAGTAGGTATTAGGTAGAATTTTACGAGGGCTGTAAATAAAGTTAAAAACAACGTAGACTAGACACTCGCAGGAGGTCGGGCATACGCAAATATGATATAGGTGGCACGAAGGCCAGTACGCTGGCCATTCAGCCAACGAGTCGGACCTATACAATGAATAATGATTATTCACACAAAACTACAAAAACGCGACACATTCTTTGCCAAAATGTAGGCATATCCACGTATCAAATCTGGAAATCTCAATGTATCTTCTTATAGTGTTACTCCACCCTGTACGTTGAGGCATGCTCGGGACCTTCGTGGCATGCTGTCCACCAGGCGGTTGAAGCTAATCTACCATTTCCTGTACCACTCCTCGACAGCAGCCATCCGAAGGACATCCATATTGAAAGATGTGTTCCTGGGTCTTTGCACCACCTGTAGATGGAGGTGGTAGAATGCGTCCATAGTATCCCCTGCCTGCCGTAAGATTCTCTTAACTTGGGAGCATGGGTTGGCAACCATTGGGCCCTTAGCTGTGTCTAGGCATTGCTTCAACTTACTTGTGCCAGGCTACCCAATTTCATATACGTCTAGCCCATCTGACTTCTTGTTCTTTTCCGACCCCAACGGTTTTCGGTTTTCGAGACCTAGGGAGCCTTTCATTTTCACGCTCTACATTGCCCTTGCCTTTCTTTTGCCAGTACCTTCATTAATCGAAGTGTCGGACCTCTTCCATCTACCACCACCAAGCATGTTCAGTCGGATTCATATCAGCAGATACCGCAGGCCATTACATCCGACTGATTCAGACCTCCTTGAGGTAGAAATTACAAAGACGGGGGGAAGGGTCGGTGCGCGTGGACCTTGACTTGTAGAACGAATCTATCGCCAATATGTGGTCATTATGGTCGAAAACTGTTGTGGAGGATTCTGTTACGGTACTGTGCACTTGTTATAGTGCCATCTACGACTACGTGCAGCATCCGACCTCCATACATAATGCCGGCCCAAGATATGATGGATCTGTCCCACTGTTGGACCAATGGATTGGTGTACAGGATTTGTTACCTCTTTCCCCACCCCGTCTCCAACGATTATCGAGCGTCGGACAAATTCCGTGCTCGTCGGACAAGAGGGCCTATTGCCATGTTGCCGATTTCAAATACCATACAAAATGTTCCCTTGCCCATCTTCACCTGGTGTCACAGTGCGGGAGTGTACGTGCTTGCCAAGGAAATCTGAAGTGAAAGTGGGCCCCATAGAGACGATTTCAGTCGGCCCTGTGGTGTAGGAACAGCGTGCCTACCTCTTACCCGGAGGCCCCGAGTTCGATTCCCAGCCAGGTCAGGGACTTTTACCTGGATCTGAGGACTGGTTCGAGGTCTACTAAACCTACGTGATTAGAATTGAGGAGCTATCTGACGGTAAGATAGCGGCCCCGGTCTAGAAAGCTAAGAATAACGGCCGAGAGGATTCGTCGTGCTGACCACACGGCACCTCGCAATCTGAAGCCCTTCGGGCTGAGCAGCGGTCGCTTGATAGGCCAAGGACCTTCAGTACTATAGTACCACGGCTTAGTTATACCCTGGGTAGAGACGATTTCGGATTGTCTAAGTGGACACCGCCCTCCCAGTTTCCGCCAGGAAGACTCTACTCAGCTCTGTTGCGAAGTCTTCTTGGTTCCTGCGAACCATAATTTGCAAGCAGCAGCCATCAGTTTCTATTGATGATCGCGGTCCACTGCTGTGAGGACAAACTTCAATCAATCAATCAATCAATCAATCAATCAATCAATCAATCAATCAATCAATCAATCAATCAATCAATCAATCAATCAATCAATCAATGAATCAATCAATCAATCAATCCTTGTGCCACATAGTTTTTATATGCCCTAAAAATCAGTATGATATTATACCAATTAGGTGGCCAGTTCCCACCCCATGCTGACTCAAATGAACAATTTGTGTACAATCAATTCCGGTAAAGATGTCCAGCTCCATGCCTAAATGGTTAGCGTGTTGGCCTTTTGTCACAGGGGTCTCGGGTTCGATTCCCGGCAGGGTCAGGGATTGTAACCATAATTGGTTAATTCCCCTGGCACGGGGGCTGGGTGTATGTGTCGTCTTCATCATCATTTCATCCTCATCACGACGTGTAGGTCACCTACGGGTGTCAAATCAAAAGACCTGCATCTGGCGAGCCGAACTTGTCCTCGGACACTCCCGGCACTAAAAGCCATACACCATTTCATTTCATTTTCCGGTAAAGATCGAAGTATACACACTGAAAAAGCCACAGACTGGTTTCTGTGTCTGTTGTCTTACAGAGCACTCTTCCAGACTATCCTGAAACTGCATGTCGTACTTCACCTACACCTAATAGGCGAAGTTACACTGCATTCAGATGTTTTATTTTAATGAAACTGTCTCAGAGGGCATCCTTTAGTAACAACCGAGCAAGTGGCCGTGCGGTTAAGGTCGCGCAGCTGTGAGTTTGTATTCGGAAGATAGTGGGTTCGAATCCCACTGGCGGCAGCCCTGAAGATGGTTTTCCGTGGTTTCCCATTTTCACACCAGGCAAATGCTGGGGTTGTACCTTAATGAAGGTCACCTTCCCAATCTCCTACCCTTCCGTCGCCGAAAACCTTCGATGTGTGAGTGCGACGTTAAACAAATAGCAAAAAAAAAAAAAAAGAATTTGTTACACACAAGAAGTAGATGATGCAATACTCTTCAGATGCGTAGTTTTCGACAAAATGGGACGTCTTCAAGCATGCTTCATTCTCCAACCGTGGCCCACCCTATTCAAACGAATTACTAACCAGGTGACCAGGACATGCGCTACCTATGAATCCTGATCCTGATGAGTAATAATAATACTGTTAATGTTTGCTACGTCCCACTAACTACTCTTGATGGTTTTCGGAGACGCCGAGGTGCCGGAAGTTTGTCCCGTATGAGTTATTTTACGTGCGAATAAATCTACCGACACCAGGGTGACGTATTCGAGGACCTTCAAATACCACCGGACTAAACTAGGATGATGGTGGTGGTGGTGGTGGTGGTGGTGATTATTGTTTTAAGAGGAAGTACAACTAGGCAACCATCCTCTATATAACACTAATCGGAGGGAAAAATGGAAGGGATCCGACACTTCGAAAAATGAAGATATCGGTCAAAGAAAGACAAGGGCCACGAAGGGCGTGAAAATGAAAGACTCCCTAGCCCTCGCAAACCTAATAGCGTCGGGGTCGGAAAAGAACAAGAGTTGACCAAGCGAGGTCGGATAGGATAGATGAAAGTGAGGAGCTGGGCACAAGTAAGTGGAAGCAATGCCAGGACTCAGCTGAGGGCCCCGTTGTCGCCAACCCACGCTCCAAAGTTCACAGCCCCTGAGGCCCCTTTTAGTCGCCTCTTACGACAGGCAGGGGATACCGTGGGTGTTATTCTACCGCCCCCACCCACAGGGGGAGACTAAAGTAGGATCGAACCTGCCAAGTTGAGATCAGAAGACCAGCGCCTCAACCATCTGAGTCACTCAGGCTGTGTTGATCCTGATGACATTTCGAGATTCTTCACCCTCCTATGAAAACTATTCGCTCTGATGGGGACGATGATAAAATTGTGTGATCTTAAAACGTGATAATTATTAACCAATGCCACTGAACGTCTGAAATTAAACCAAAGCTGTTTCATTCGGTAATAACATGAATAAATAAAATGTTTCTTTTGCTATTTGCCTAATGTCGCAGCAATGCAGGCAGGTCTTATAGCGACGATGGGATCGAAAAGGGGTACGACTGAGAAGGAAGCGACAGTGGCCTTACTTAAGGTACGGTTCCAGAAAGAAAATAAAGCCTAAGATGATTAATAATAGGGACATGGTTAAGATTATTACACGTCAGGATAATAATATTGACGCTTAGAAGCAGTCGCATATCCGAACTTCCTTTACCTTTTGCCTAAGACAATGTTGAAGGTTTTACACTGGCGAGCCGTTACATAATGACCACCAACCTAAGGCTTCAATCACATTGGAGGCACGCTTGTGCAAGTAATTTGGTGGCGTGCGCGTGCGCAAGCGTGCACATATAAACACAATCTGCAGGAGAGCGACAGAAACAAGTGGTGACTTGTCCATCGCCGCTCACACTGCCCGCCAGAAGCAAGTGCACGCTTGTGCAAGCTTGATCCGACCCAACTTCGAAACAAAAATATTTGTTTTGTAGTTGCAAGCGTGCGTGATCTCAGTTGATTTCTGACCATCGAAGCAGTGACAGTGTACTGTTTTGAAGCTCTTCAGGTGATACACACTTTCGGAAATTAGATTGCCTCCTTATTCTAGGTATAATTTTGTCCAGTATATAGTAGAAAGTGTTTGGTATCATTCTGAAGTATTCAAAAAACTTATCAGGCTGTCTAAGCAAATCGTTGAATATTCGTGCATACTCTCCATCTTCCTCTCTGTCCAAAAAATACTCGTTCACCCACATTTCCATGATTTCCTGCTCATCCAAAAATAAAAACTTTAAAACACCATTTTCCAAAACAATGTCCTCATCGCCTGACATCTCCATTTCGACTGACCTGTCATAACAATAAGTTACACCTGCTTGCATGGCACATTGCTGTTCACGCCAGCTTGCGCACGAGCGCGCCACCAAATTACTTGCGCAAGCGTGCCTCCAATGTGATTGAAGCCTAAGACGGTGAGATCTAGCCTGTAAAACCACCAGACATCGATTCACCGAGGAGGCGGAAGTTATCCTACAGTATCTCATACCAGTAGCGTGACAGCAGTTGTTCCAGTTGATGTACACAGAGGGTTAATGGTGATGTAGCACGAACCTGCTTCTTGGATTCAAACCAAAACTGTTCAGTTTGGTTCATATCCGTGTTATTTGAGAACCACGGCATTCAAATAAATTCACTATCATGTTCTTCACAATCCTGGCAGAGTGACGTGGTGCATTGTCCTGCTGAAAGCGGTCGTCACAAGAGAGAATCCTGTTAACATGAATGGACGAACTCCTTTTCAATAACTTTCAGATAGTAGACAGCTTTCAGAGCTTGGTGTAGAGTAATATTGGGTTCCAGAATGTCTCATGGAAACATCGCCCAGACCACCACACCGCCTCCAACGGCCTGTCTCCGCCCAACAGTGCAATCCGTTGCTACAGCCTCCGACGGTAATCAGCCTACAGCCGCTTGGCTGTCGATGTGATGAACAAGGAATCTTGATTCATCGGACCAGGTGACCTTTTCCGAATTATCCACAGTAGAGTGTCGATGATTTTGTGTTCACCTTATGCTATGAGTGCGGTCATAATTGGGATACGACCGGGTCTTCGATTCCGCAGTCCCATGCGCAGCAATGTTCACTGAACCGCGTTTGGTGAAACATTGCCCTGGTCACTGTAGTTGGACTTTATTGCGACCTGTCTCACGTGAAGATCTTAATAGGTGATTTTAACGCACAGATTGGTGGAGAAAGAAAGTATAGGTGGACGGTAGGCAATCATCCAGCACATCGGAGGACAAATAAGAATTGTGAGCACCTAATAGTTTGTTGTAAATCCTTTAATTTGCCACTCATATCTACATATTTCTCCAGGCCCACACAAGAAGAAAACATGGAAAACTACAAATCCCTTATTAGGGGAATTGTAGGTCGACCCTGTAGCAGTCTCCAAACAGAACATGTGTGAAATCCAAAATGTTAGAGTACGTAAGGGACTAGTCGATTCGGATCACGGTGTGGTGCGCGCGGCTGTGAGCATCCATCCAGGAGATAGTGGGTTCGAATCCCACTGTCGGTAGCCCTGAAGATGGTTTTCCGTGGTTTCCCATTTTCACATCACGCAAATGCTGGGGCTGTACTTTATTTAAGGCCACGGCCGCTTCCTTCCCACTCCTAGGCTTTTCCTATCCCATCGTCGCCATAAGACCTAACTGTGTCGGTGCGACGTAATGCAATTAGCAAAAAAAAAAAAAAAAAAAAAAAAAAATCTGATTACTACCTAACCCAGGTCAAAGTGAAATTCCATCGAAATAGATCCAAGTCCAAATACCATAGATTACCAAGAGTGGATCCTGAATACCATAAACAAAACTCACATGCATTTCTTCAGGACATAAAAGAACAAAAAATCCGAAGAATTGGCCTGACTTAAGATATACAATTCTAACATCAGCACAAGTTAGGACAGCCCCCGAGGAAACGAAAACACACGGAGGTACACCTATTCCGTGCATTTCAACTGAGCGCCTTTTAGAATGCCATCCGTAATATGAAGCTTGAACTGTGTGTCAGAAGAAGTTTCGAACTTTATCTTACGATGTCTCTACTGTCGACTTGTGTGCCCCCTCTGATGGGAGAAAGGACAATTATTCTTCAAAGAAATGTGTAGTTTCTTAGTTTAAAAAACTGAAATGTTAGTAGATTGTTTTTGTGTTCTAAGGTTCACTGCTATCTCTTCCTTCTTCATAAAATTATCAACCAATCAGATATTTAGGATATTTATTAAAGCCTATCAAAATTGAGGGTGTGTACAGGCCTTCAGCCTAGAGAGTTCTGAATCCTTCCCCTCTACTATAAAAGCTGGGAGATTTTGGGCCATATTGTCTTTTCCATCGCTCCAGTCAAGAGGTTTTGAGTAGTGGAAGCAGGGGACAAACCTTCCCGGCGTTGGAAGCCCACAAGATCAAGGTAATGACAGACATCTTTTAATTACGTGATAGTTTCAGAAAGCTGACTTGAGGGGAAGGTTTCAAATTTTTTTCTTAATGTAAAGTTCAACCTCATCTTTTAAATGTAAATTCTCAAACAAGTCTAAGGACTTTATTCTAACTTAGGGAATAAAGAGTTTTCACCCTCTTTTAATTCCCATTCAACTTGATATGGGGGTGACTGTTACTTTGTTAAACTTTCAAATTTATCTCTTCTTTTGGGACTTAATATTTTTCTCCATCTAGTCACCCTCCGTACTATAGGCTTAGCCTTTGTAACTTAGGGCCATAAGCCCAGATACGGTTTAAAGAGTTTCAAGTGTATTTCCAAAGGAGTGCAAGTGTGCGCCTCCTAGCATTTTTGTTTACGGCCGATAGTTTGGACCTTCTCTTTTGATCACTAAGGCCATGTAGAATGGGCACTTATTGGCTCTGTTAAATTTTAACTATTCCTATTTAAGTGTAAATCAGGCTGTCGAGCGATTAAGACAGTAATAACTGTTTTCTATTGATCTAATTTGAAATTTGGATTAGTAAATTGTGCCTTGGGGAGGCTAGACTGTAATAAATTTGGAGCACAGTATCCTTGAGTATTAATTGATTGGAGCAATAGTGCTCTTTGCATATTGTAACTGTGGAGCTACAAGCTCAGTTCTACAACTACCGTAATTGTGTACCTGAAATTTGTTCTTTCTTGTTATTTGAGCCAACGAGCTTCTGATTTTTTGTTATTTACCAAAGTTTAAAATTTGAAAGAAGAAAAGGGAATAAAATTTCCAATTTTAGTGTTTTAAATTACGCTTCGATCTTTTCGCTGCCCACCCATTCACGCCCGCACCTTCTTACACCTCTGCGTTCCACTGTATCCCCATAATAATAATAATAATAATAATAATAATAATAATAATAATAATAATAATAATAATAATAATAATAATAATAATAATAATAATAATAATTTCAGAAGAAGGGTTGACATTCTATAATAATTTGAAGGTTATACGAAACAGTTAACATTCTCAAAATCATCATATTTTATGTTTTTATATTTTATAAATCCCCGAAGTTTGTCCTTTGAAATGATGTGTAATACATGATAGTTTAACCATTAGAAATTTCCATAAATTTGAACATACATCAGCAATAAGAAAATTGCCAACGAAAACGAGATGGATTAGATTGCATTAACTGATGCAAGTATTTAAAAGCAAAAGAAGAAATAATTCCCTATGTCATTTCCAAACACACACATCTTCCTCTTGCATGTATGAAGGAAATAAGCCCATTTTTAGAGATCTGTCCAGTCCCCAGCAGTTGGATAACTGTCTTCATGGCAAAAGTCAAAACCTCAATGAATTAGTAAACAATGCTACTATATATGGTCTCGCATACCTAAAGGCAATCTTGTGGGCATAAAAACATTAAGATTTGGAGATCTGGATGAAGTTACCAATTCTAATCAAGGTAACATTGCCAAATGTCATGTATTACAGGAGTTAGGACTAAAAGTAAGAAGGAATTGTGTCAATACCATGGAGTTGGACCGAGAGTGACTAGGACAAGCTGAAAAGAAAAGACTCAGTAAGTGCAAAAAAAAAAATGAATAAATAAATAAATAATAAATAAATAAATAAATAAATAAATAAATAAATAAATAAATAAATAAATCAAAAGATAATTGCTATGGGAATCCAGAGACAAGGGTAATAGAAACATAGAAGACTTGTATGAAGTACAGGAAGAGTGGTGGTGGTGGTGATTATTGTTTTAAGAGGAAGTACAACTAGGCAACCATCCTCTATATAACACTAATCAGAGAGAAAAAATGGAAGGGGTCCGACACTTCGTAAAATGAAGGTATCGGCCAAAGGAAGACAAGGGCCACGAAGGGCGTGAAAATGAGAGACTCCCTAGCCCTCGCAAACCTAATAGCGTCGGGGTCGGAAAAGAATAAGAGTTGACCAAGGGAGGTCGGATAGGATAGATGAAAGTGAGGAGCCTGGCACAAGTAAGTGGAAGAAATGCCAGCACTCAGCTGAGGGCCCCGTGGTCGCCAACCCACGCTCCAATGTTCAGAGCCCCTGAGGCCTCTTTTAGTCGCCTCTTACGACAGGCAGGGGATACCGTGGGTGTTATTCAACCGCCCCCACCCACAGGGGGATTACAGGAAGATCCAGATTCTCCTTCCTATGGTTCAGGGATGCACTGAGATATGAACACACGTGAGAAAAGTTTTAATTGCAGTTTTCTCATCTTATATTTTAAATGTATGTTCCTTTTTTCTATGTGACGATTTATCACAGAGCTGTGTGATTTTCATCATCAAACTGTCTCACATTCATTCACGTTTTAAGGGAGTGATTTCTTTATTTAAGCAATACTCTGTGAGAATTGGCGGTTTATTTTTTTAAAAAAGTAATTCAAATTTGGCACTTTAAAAATGTATATTTTCTGACTCACCTGATGCCTAATCAAATAAAGGCTGTTTTAATATGTTAAATTAGCTATGAGGAGTATGTGGCAGAAATTTCGTTATCATAACTTTATTAGATCCTGAGGAAAAGGAACATAAACTTAACAAATTTAACATTGACGAGATAGGTGGCTCCGTGTCCCCTTGAAGAGAAACCACTAAAATGGTGACCCAAAGGGATCATTTCTGAAGAGGAGGAAAGATGAGAATTGAAAGAATGAATAGATACTGGGAAGAAAATGGAAGAAAGGCCAAGAAGTCGTAAGTTCTATGTGATCCATAGTTGGCCAAATTCGGAAAAAAGAAAAGAAAAGCTATCTGTTCAACGTCCCCTCAATTCTTACATTTTGCAAAGAGAGGCAGAAATTTTAGAATTGTACGCTGGAATGAGTTACTTAACATGTCATTAAATATTCTGACAGGTGTCCGCATTTCACCACTCTTCAGTTCTGACCACACGTATTCTCTTAAAACAACTATCACTATGATCACCACTAGACCGCACCAAGTATCAATCCTAAGAATTTAAGGCAAACTACACCCTGCACCTTGTCTTCTGAGTCCTCCCATAGAACGTGAGCCTGCTCGCTTAGACGTGAAGGTGAGTAACCATATTCGGTGATAAGAATAATTCAATGTTAGCAAGATGTTGTGAAACCAGGGTGTTTAATCGATTGTGTGATGCTGTATCTGAACCACTCTTTTAGAAGAAAGGTGACATAGTATTAGTCGTGCAATCTCACTTCACTCATCACTAGAATAAATCGTATGAGTGGCAGACAACACAACAGTAAACAAAGCTTATGAAGCACTGACATGTCTAGAAAACATAGAATTCTGATGAGAGACAGAGAATGTAAACTTTAGCATCCATTAGCTAATGAGCAAACTAAATCCTCCACTTCATTTATGTAATTATCTTCTCTCCTTTAGGGGCTATGATACAGGATTTGCTATCAACAAAGGAATTTTTTTCATGTCCCAAGGGCGTTGGAGTAGATTACGAGCGTTTTATATTAGCAGTAGACCACCCACTTGGTGACGGATAGATTGCTTGGGATGAAAATAACGGACATTCTAACAAAAATATCACATTTAATGATACTTCGCGTGCATTTACCATCTCTCAGCGTGGCTCCAGAAACTTTATGATGATGAAGATACAGTGCGACTCAGTGAACAGGAAATTTTGAAACGTGTCGTGGCACCCTGAGAGGGGGTGCCATTTAGGGTCGCTGTGTTGAACATTCTCTGTCCAGTGCCCACAACTCACGCAGGTTCTTCTTTCAGGTCTTCAGAGATTAGTTCCCTCTACTTTCTTATGGGTCTCCCGCTCTTCCGTTTACCCTCAGTCTCCATCTTCATCAGCTTATCCTCCAAATAAAATACTCTCTCCTCGTGACATGGCCAGAAGATGGTCTTCTTTCTGATGCTATTTAAGAAATTTAAAGATAGGGTTCGCTGTACTATTAACCGCCTTACATAAATGTGTGTACAGTACGTATTCTCTTCCACCAATCTTCGCTCAAAATTTCCCGTTCTTTAGAATCACTCAGTATGATAACTAGGCAAAGGTAGTATCATGGGTATAAAAGTAAAGAACAATTTTGCTATGACTTTATTCCGTAGAGTAGTGCGGCTGATGTCAGTCGTGAAGACATGGCGTAGGATGGCACAGGGTGTTGTGGAGAATCCAGTAGCTGTGTCCAAATGACAGTCACAGACGCCATGACCTTGCTAATACTTGGAGTACAGTACAGTGATCCTCTCTTGGTAAGGTCTGTCCTCGTCGACCGAAACTTTCATGTGGGTGCCCTCAAGTGCCCATTAGTTCCAACATCAGACCACTGTGACATCTGAATGCTTATATCTTCCTTTGTTTGTTGCTATTTGTTTTACGTCACTCTGACACAGGCAGTTCTTACGGCAATTATGGGATAGGACAAGGCTAGGACTGGGAAGGAAGCAACTGTAAGCCTTAGGCTAATTATGGTACAACCCCACCATTTGGGTGGTGTGAAAATGGAAAACCCTTCCGCTGTGAGACATTTGTACATGTATGTATGTACACTAAAAGAAGGAGTTGTCTAATTGGTCCCTTAAAGGCGTTAGGTGGTGGTGATTATTGTTTTACAAGTAGGCAACCATCCTCTATATAACACTAATCAGAGAGAAAAATGGAAGGGATCCGACACTTCGAAAAATGAAGATATCGGCCAAAGAAAGACAAGGGCCACGAAGGGCGTGAAAATGAAAGACTCCTCGCAAACCTAATAAATAGCGTCGGGGTCGGAAAAGAACAAGAGTTGACCAAGGGAGGTCGGATAGGATACATGAAAGTGAGGAGCCTGGCACAAGTAAGTGGAAGCAATGCCAAGACTCAGCTAAGGGCCCCGTGGTCGCCAACCCACGCTCCAAAGTTCAGAGCCCTTGGGGCCGTTTTAGTCGCCTCTTACGGCAGGCAGGGGATACCGTGGGTGTTATTCTACTGCCCCAACCCACAGGGGGACTTAAAGGCGTTAGGGCGTGAATACCGAGTGATGTCTCTGGCTTCTAATCTACGCGTACGTGATTCGAATGCCGTCCGTCGAAGGTATGAAGGATATTTGAAATTAAAATTCATGTCCTTCTTGTTAGAGTTTAGAGTTCATGTAAAACTGAAGGTCCTGTGGTTACGATCATGATATCAACAATCACGTAAAGACAAAACATTGTTTGTTTCCTTTTGCAAAGTGAGCTTGCTTTAGGTGAAAGGTCCTCTTCTTGGCATTTGTCGAGTTATTTGGATCAGGTCTAGTTTTACGGCCTCATGCCCTTCCTGACACCAACCCTATGTGGAGGTATGTATTCACTATCGCGTGTCTCTGAGGTGTAGTGCGGTGTATTATAGATAGTATGAAGTGGTGCGTATTGATCGGACAAGGCATAAAATCTCTGGCCCGACCGGGAATACAATCCGGCTCGCTCCAAACCGAAAGGCCGCAAATCTGATCATTCTGCCAAGGAGTCGGACGTTTTACATGGGACAAGATACCGGTAGGTTCGATTTATCTGTCATGAATTCGGGAAATTTAGAAACTCGTTGTTGAGATGTTTATGTGCTATGGATTGTCAGCTTACAACAGAAATATCATACCCGGTGAATTATTATTCGCAATAAAGGTTGCTATGTAAAAAGCTGAACACTACATACCCCTTAGTCAAACGTACAAATCTCTTCCTCACCTCCAGAGAGCCCTATGGCCTGTTATAAAGATGAGCGCTTTGCTTTGCTTTTTTTTTTTCCATTGGCTTTCCGTCACACGACTCAGGCAGGTCTTATATGACAATACAGGGATAGAATGCGTCTAGGATTTGAAAGGAAGCGATTGTGGCTGCAATTAAAGATTCACACTTCTTTCCTTTTGATTATAAACACCGAAGAAAATCAAGCAAAGATTATTTGAGTGATGTAGATGCGAGTAAGCGTATGTCAGTTTTCGAGAGCATCCACCCCAATGCGGTGGTGGTGGTGGTGATTATTGTTGTAAGAGGAAGTACAACTAGGCAACCATCCTCTATATAAGACTAATCAGAGAGAAAAATGGAAGAAATCCGACACTTCAAAAAGTGAAGCTATCGGCCAAAGAAAGACAAGGGCCACGAAGGGCGTAAAAATGAAAGACTCCCTAGCCCTCGCAAACCTAATAGCGTCGGGGTCGGAAAAGAGCAAGAGTTGACCAAGGGAGGTCAGATAGGATAGATGAAAGTGAGGAGCCTGGCACAAGTAAGTGGAAGCAATGCCAGGACTCAGCTGAGGATCCCGTGGTTGCCAACCCACGCTCCAAAGTTCAGAGCCCCTGGGGTCCCTTTTAGTCGCCTCTTACGACAGGCAGGGGATACCGTGGGTGTTATTCTACCGCCCCCACCCACAGGGGGACACGCCAATGCGGTACTCTATAGATCACTATGCCTACTTCATTGTACACTGTCGCACGAAAATACATTTTTGAGTTGCCTGTCCCGCACAGGATTTGGTCATAAACTGTACTGCCCTTCCGAAACGAGTTACCAAAGCTCAGTTGACACGAGCGAAATTTGAAGGTGGGAAAATTTTCTGTCCGCCTCTGTGGTGTAGTGGTTAGTGTGATTATCTGCCATCCCCGGAGTCCCGGGTTCAATTCCCGGCTCTGCCACGAAATTTGAAAAGTGGTACGAGGTCTTCAACGGGGTCCACTCGGCCTCGGGAGGTCAACTGAGTAGAGGGGGTTAGATTCCCACCTCAGCCATCCTCGAAGTGGTTTTCCGTGGACTCCCACTTCTCCTCCAGGCAAATGCCGGGATGGTACCTAATTTAAGGCCACGGCCGCTTCCTTCTCTCTTCCTTGTCTATCCCTTCCAATCTTCCTATCCCCCCGCAAGCCCCCTGTTCAGCTTAGCAGGTGAGGCCACCTGGGCGAGGTACTAGTCCTTCCCAGATGTACCCCCGACCCAAAGTCTCACGCTCCAGGACACTGCCCTTGAGGGGGATCCCTCGCCGAATCTGAGGGAAAAACCAACCCTGGAGAATAAATGGATTAAGAAAGAAAAAAAGAAAGAAAGAAAGAAAGAAAGAAAGAAAGAAAGAAAGAAAATCTTTCAATTCAAACAGTGTTACAAGCGGCGGTTCCACATACAGAACGAATATAATTTTCAATTAAGAGCACAAGTTAAACTTTAGAGGCTTTGAAAAATTATGTTTTGCAAAAGTTACGCAAATGTCCATCACCAAACCTCAATGAAAAACGAAAGGGCGTGGGCCAGCGTGAATTATTGCCGTATGCCTCTTTATCGTGGAACAAGCTTATGTCTACATCATCGAGAGACAGACTAGAACAAGGAAATGACAACGGTGATGTCCACATGAATACAATGAATAAGTGTCAGTTTAATTTCTTTTTGCAATGTAAGACGATTTGGTTGGAGAGAACCTGTGCTGTAGCTTTCGAATTTGTTCATTACAGGTATTCAGTCCTTGAAAGTATTGTAAAATATAGAAAACAGGAAAGTGAAAATTTGTGAGCTATAAGTTATCTGAGAGAATTTGTAAGCTGAGTTTTCTTGTGTTTCGCAAAGCTTCTTAATGGACGGGTATGATGGCCAAAAATGCTCCACAACTTTAATACGATTCCAAACGTACAGTTTACAGTTCAGAATATGAAGTGGAATCGCTGAGCAGTAGCGTGTGTGAGGCTCCTTCCCACTCCATGTGAGAGTCTTCATGCGGAAGAACCAAGAGGTGCGACATCGCGTCCCACCCAGTTTGCACTGTAATGTGAAGGTTACTGGCATTTACACACTTCTCCTTCACTATCACGGATCATAATTCAAACGGCATTCCTTATGATATAACTGAGAGGATCAAAATGGTAACCCTAGGAAGCTTAACGTCAAGGTCCCTTTTTACTACGTGCATAATGAAATACATAGGAGAGATCTCAAGTCAGTCACAAATTTTGACGATTTCCGGCACATATTCTTGGTACAGTTTTCGCCAGCTTACTTGCTCAAATTATTCCTTCATAATACCAACATGGAAATAAAATAATAATTAAATCGTACACATGAGTAATGACCTGTCCGACTCGTTGGCTGAATGGCCAGCGTACTGGTCTTCGGTTCAGAGGGTCCCGGGTTCGATTCCCGGCCGGGTCGGGGATTTTAACCTTCATTGGTTAATTCCAATGGCCCGGGGGCTGGGTGTTTGTGCTGTCCACAACATCCCTGCAACTCACACACCACACATAACACTATCCTCTGCCACAATAACACGCAGTTACCTACACTTGGCAGGTGCCAACCGCCCTCATCGGAGGGTCTGCCTTACAAGGGCTGCACTCGGCTAAAATAGCTACACGAAATTTATTTTAGTAATGACCTATCCTCTAAATGAAACAACCTTAGTCCCCAACACAGGAGAGTAGAGTAAACTCCATAGTTTTCGTGGAATGAGATGGTTTGCGATACAAAGGATAAAAATTCCTGTCCTCATTTCTAGGGTAGTCTGGATGAATTTCATGTGCCTCATCAGAACACTCGTTTTATTTCCGAATAACCTTAGTCTCTGTTACGAAAAAGGTGAGCATCTTCTAAGCTCTTGTAGAATGAGGTTGATGGTAACAGAAGGAATCAGAATACACGTTCTCATTTCTGGGGTAGTCTTAGTGAACCTCATAGGCCTCATCAGAAACTACAGTCCTGTTTCTAACTTTATCTATTCCATACGCAAGAAATCGAACCCAAGTCCTTTAATTGAAACAAGCACGCCTTTGTGGTTAAGCTCAACAACATTTTATATTTAAAATGTATACAAAATAATTTCTACTCGTACATGAAGTTCGGCTTCGTAGATTTCTTTTTTACGTTGCATATGGCGACGATGGGATAGAAAAGGGCTAGGAGCGGGAAATTAGGGGATGCGGCCTTAATTGAGGTAGAGCCCCAGCATTATTTGGCTGGTGTAAAAGTGAGAAACCAAGGATAACCATCTTCAGGGCTGGCACGTGTGGGGTTCGAGCCCACTACGTCCGGAATGCTAGTTGAACGACACGGCAAACTTGCTTGGTGCCGTAGTACTTCTTGCGTTAACAAGCCGCATATTAACAGTTCAGTTCTTCATAATACGTTGGGTGGAGGCAAATATTATTCAATCCCAAACTCATACTGCTATATGTACAGAAGAAGGGAATATGATTTCTCTGATCAGAACTGACATTCCTGCAAACCTTAATTTTAAACAGGTAGGTCAAAAAAGATCCATAACACATATAATACCTGAAATTATTTACGGCATTTATTGTTTAAACTCTGAAATTGTTAAGTAGTGTCGCTCAGAAAAGGAATGAGCGCATGGTTTTGAGTAAGTTTCTCACAGGTAGACTACACTTTCCTCAGAAATAATTGCACCTATAGATATAATGTTTGTCCACTTTGTAGTGTAGTGGTTAGTGTGATTAGCTGTCGTCCCCAGAGGCCCCGGTTGGATTCTCGGCTCTGCCACGAAATTTGAAAAGTGGTACGAGGGCTGGAGCAGGGTCTACTCAGGATCGGGAGGTCCTCGAAGTGGTTTTCTGTGGTTTTCCACTTCTCCTTCTGGAAAATGGTGGGATGGTACCTAACTTATGGTCACGGCCGCTTCCTTCCTTGTCTATCTCTCCCACTT
This sequence comes from Anabrus simplex, assembly GCF_040414725.1. Taxonomy (NCBI): domain Eukaryota; kingdom Metazoa; phylum Arthropoda; class Insecta; order Orthoptera; family Tettigoniidae; genus Anabrus; species Anabrus simplex. The sequence goes on along the minus strand of NC_090265.1, from coordinate 463,545,771 downwards.
TTTCAGCATAGCAGGTGAGACCGCCTGGGAGAGGTACTGGTCCTCCTCTCCGGTTGTATCCCCCAAGCCAAAGTCTCACGCTCCAGCACACTGCCCTTGAGGCGGTAGAGGTGGTATCCCTCGCTGAGTCTGAGGAAGAAAACAACTCTGGAGGGTAAACCGATTATGAAAGAAAGAAGGATATACCGTTTGTTGTAGATATGCCCAGGGATTGTATCTACGTGACAGTTGATTTTGTTTTTTATTTCACAATTTGCTTTACGTCACTCCGACGCAGGTAGGTCTTATGGCAACGATGGGATAGGAAAAGGCAAGTAGTGGGAAGGAAGCGGCCGTGGCATTAATTAAGGTATAGCCCTAGCATTTGTCTGATGTTGAAATGGGAACTCACGGAAAACTATCTTCAGGGCTGCCGACAGTGGGATTCGAACTCACTATCGCCCGAATGCAAGCTAATATCAGATGTATTATATTTTCATAATAATTCAATTTTTTCGCTAGTGGCTTTACGTCGCACCGAAACAGACAGCTCTTATGGCGACGATGGGATAGGAAAGGCCTAGGAGTTGGAAGGAAGTGGCCGTGGCGTTGAGGTACAGACCGAGCATTTACCTGGTGTGAAAATGGGAAACCACGGAAAACCAACTTCAGGGCTGCCGACAGTGGGATTCGAACCCAATATCTCCCGGATGGAAGCTCACAGCCGCGCGTCCCTAACCGCACGGCCAACTCGTCCGGTAATAATTCAAATTAAGTCTGATAAAATATTAAAAGTGAGAAACATACAATACCACGCGCTCATTATTTTGGGGGGCCGATGACTTAGATCTTAGGCTCCTTTAAACAGCAAGCATCATCGTCCTCATCATCATCATCATTTTTTTTGAGTGACTACAGTATACTGTAGGCCTACATCTCACATGTATTTCTAAATTGTATTTTGAAACATGTAAGTTAAACAAATACTATAATTATATTATCGGATTTACGCCCTTTTTGCTAAAATTTTTTTAGTATTCAGAGACACTGAAGTGTCGGATTTTTATCCCGAAGGAATTCTTTTATGTGGCGGTAAATCTGCCAACACATGGCTTTTGCATTTCTTTGCTATTTGTTTCACGTCGCACCGACACAGATAGGTCTTATGGCGACGATGGGGTAGGAAAGGCCTAGGGATATGAAGGAAGCGGCCGTGGCCTTAATTAAGGTACACCCCAGCATTCGCCTGATGTTAAAATAGGAATTCACGGAAAACTATCTTCAGGGCTGCCGACAGTGCGGTTCGAACTCACTATCTCCCGAATGCAAGCTAATATCAGGTGAATTATATTTTGATAATAATTGTTTTCTTTTTTTGTTAGTGACTTTACATCGCACCGACACAGATAGGTCTTATGGCGACGATGCCATAGGAAATGCCTAGGAGTTGGAAGGAAGCGGCCGTGGCCTTAATTAAGGTACAGCTCCAGCATTTGCTCGGTGTGAAAATGGGAAACCACGGAAAACCGTCTTCAGGGCTGCCGAGAGTGGGATTCGAACCCAGTATCTCCCGGATGCAAGCTCACAGCTGCGCGCTCCTAACCGCACGGCCAACTCGCCCGGTCTTTTACCACCGGACTGAGTCGGAATTGTATCTGTCAGCTTGGCCTCTACGCCATGAGCTACTCACTTCGGCTTAGCCCATTTCACATAAAACTTCTCATGCTCATTTTATACAGTATAATGTTATTTTCGTATGAATAATGTTTAGTTAAAATGCGTGTTATCCCTAGGATTCCAAAGTACATTATTTTTCATGCAGAAGATATTTGTAATTTTATTGCAAGGAAAACCGGGTAGCCGTAAGCTGAACCACATCGCTATACGTTCATACATCAAATGTCTTAAAAATATGAAAACGCATAATGCATTGAAGGTAAAACTAAATACACTTCATGAGTTTACTCATGCATCCATAGTCTTACATGGTACAATTATTGAATGATAAAATAAGTTTTCGTCGCCTATTTGTGAACAGAGAACGTGGTGTAAGTTCCAGGTTGTAAATTACATACCGTAGTTTTGTAACGTGCGGTAGAGCAAGTACGCCAGAATCTGGAGTATTAGGAATGGAACAAAGAGCAGAACTGTACTGCCATTTTAAACTATATACCATAATTATAACCTACAGCATTTTTCTCCTACAATGACTATCATCAAGTTCAGTGATCATGATGATAATGGCGTATGGTCTCCGGAGATGCCTGTGTCGGTGCGACGTAAAAATAAGTATTTATCACTGACAAATATTTAAATAACTATCAACTCTGCTGGAGATCGCAGTTTTGATACAACTATAAATCTAGTAGACGCCCTATAGGCGACCTACATATCTGTGACGTTTGATCCCTATCTGATATGATTTCTAATGCTGAAGACGTCACAAACACCCAGCCCCCGAGCCAGATGAATTAATCAGTTAAGGTTAAAATCCCCGACCCGACCGGGAATGGTACTCGGGAACTCTTGGGCCAAAAGCCAGTGCGCTAACCACTTAGCCATGGAGCCGGACTTAGCGATTATATTGCCAGGAGTTTAACGTTTTTATAACTAATCTGATTTCTGAGAGCCATCAAATATCAATCTGGCAAATATTTTAACTCGCCGCTAAGTAGTTTAACTTGAGTATTCCAGAGCTAGTGGCTGCGTGGTTTAAGTCACGTAGCTACCATCTTGCTTTCGGGAGATAGTGGGTCCGAACCCCACTATCGGCAGCCTTGAAGGTGGTTTTCTGAGGTTTCCCATTTTCACACCAGACAAATGCTGGGACTTTACCTTAATTAAGGCCAAGGTCGCTTCCTTTCCACTCCTAGGCGTTCTTATCCCATCGTTGCCATAAGACCTATCTGCACCGGTGCGACGTAAAAAATTAGTAACATTGACAAATATTAAAATACTTTTGAACTCTACTGGAGTTCGCATTTTTGATACAACTATAAATCTATGTGGTGGTGGTGGTGGTGGTGGTGGTGGTGGTGGTGGTGGTGATGGTGATTATTGTTTTAAGAGGAAGTACAACAACCGAGCTGGATAGCTGCAGTCGCTCAAGTGCGGCCAGATGCAGTATTCGGGAGATAGTGGGTTCGAACCCCACTGTCGGCAGCCCTGAAGATGGTTTTCCGTGGTTTCCCATTTTCACACCAGGCAAATGCTGGGGCTGTACCTTAATTAAGGCCACGGCCGCTTCCTTCCCATTCCTAGCCCTTTCCTGTCCCATCGTCGCCATAAGACCTATCTGAGTCGGTGCGACGTGAAGTTACTTGCAAAAAAAAAAGTACAACAGGGCAACCATCCTCTATATAGCATTAATCAGAGTGAATGGAAGGGGACCGACACTTCGAAAAATGCAGGTATCGGCCAAGGGAAGACAAGGGCCACGAGGAGCGTGAAAATGAAAGACTCCCTAGGCCTCCATACGTAATACCGTCGGGGTCGGAAAAGAACAAGAGTTGACCACGTGAGGTCGGATAAGATAGATGAAAGTGAGGAGTCAGGCACAAGTAAGTGGAAGCAATGCCAGGACCCAGCTAAGGGCCCCGTGGTCGCCAACCCACGCTCCAAAGTTCAGAGCCCTTGGGGCCCCTTTTAGTCGCCTCTTACGACAGACAGGGGATACCGTGGGTGTTATTCTACCACCCCCACCCACAGCGGGATATAAATATGAGAATTTATTTAGCTACTGACCAACGTGAAAGCTTTGTTACAGATTCACTGGTTTCTCACAAAGGCGGTCGCAGTTTGAATCCAGCGCAATGCAAGTGAGATTTTGGAAATGAAAAGCAACGCCGGTGTGGCTGTGATTGCACGTAAAACAACACGCATCCTACTATAAGCTTGCTTAACCTCCTCCTCTCCTTATCTGAAGCGATCGAATCCCTCAGAGCCCTCTTAAAATGAGAAATTAAAAAAGAATCACTTCACTAGAGTTCGAACTTAGTTAGCTTCTTCCTGTCACAAGATGGCTGGGTAGAGTTGGAGGCTGTTTTTCGTGATGTCTTCACAGTTGCTTTTCACACGAATAACTGGTGCAAAAATTGGTTACCTCCGTGCCCTGGCGATGTGTCTACGAAAACCCAAATCTTTCGATTGAGACTGTATATCGGGAATGTTATTGTTGGATATATTCCTACTGCAGCTATGTTTTATTGCACAGTTCACCGAAATAGCTGCAGCTACAGTTGCAACCTTGGGAGGTTCCACCTGCGCTGCTAGTGTCTGACGCATGCACCTGACCAGCCCAGCGTGACACACGAGCAGACAGACAGCTGGTTACGTCACACCGCCCATCCGGCACGTGCAATGCCGGCAACCTTTCCGCGTCCAGCCAACACTTGTTACTAGCTGTCTTCTGGGAACACATGTGGACCAGCCCAGGGAGGGGGAATGAGAGAGCCGATATGGAGAGAGACAGTACGTATATTAACGTACGTGTTATCAGCGTGCATGTCGTAGCATCTAAGTGAAATTAGACTCTTTTTACCAGATGCTCGGCGAGTACGATTTACAATACCTCTTGAGATCAGGACTAAATACATTTATGGTGACTAATGAAGTGTAATTAACCTGATTGCCTGGCTTTTTGGACGTCGCGGTCTTCGATTCTGAGAGTCCCGAATTGGATTCTGTCTGGGTTGCGAATTTTAGCCGCGTCTAATTAATTTGTTTGGCTCGGGGGATGGGCATTTTTGTTTGCTAAGTCTTCACATGCACACGATACTATCCACTACCAGAGAAACACGCAATAGTAAATGTATCCGTGCACATGGGATTGGCGTGAGGAAGAGCATCCGGTCATATTAGAGGGTCCAAGTCCACATATGTGATTCAGGCCCCGTGGTCGCCAACCCGAACTCCAAAGTACAGAGCCCATGGGGCCCCTTTCAGTCGCCTCTTATGACAGGCCCCCAGGTGGTGGTGGTGATTATTGTTTTAAGAGGAAGTACAACTAGGCAACCGTCCTCAAACACTAATCAGAGAGAAAAATGGAAGGAATCCGACACTTCGAAAAATGAAGATATCGGCGACGAAGGGCGTGAAAATGAAAGACTCCCTAGGCCTCCAAACGTAATACCGTCGGGGTCGGAAAAGAGCAAGAGTTGACCAAGGGAGGTCGGATAGGATAGATGAAAGTGAGAAGCCTGGCACAAGTTAAGTGGAAGCAATGCCAGGACTCAGCTGAGGGCCCCGTGGTCGCCAACAGCCCCTGGGGCCTACCGCCCCCATCTACAGGGGGGACACAGGTGGTGGTGGTGGTGATTATTGTTTTAAGAGGAAGTACAACTAGGCAACCATCCTCTATATAACACTAATCAGAGGGAAAAATGGAAGGGATCCGATACTTCGAAAAATGAAGATATCGGCCAAAGGAAGACAAGGACCACGAAGGGCGTGAAAATGAAAGACTCCCTAGCCCTCGCAAACCTAATAGCGTCGGGGTCGGAAAAGAACAAGAGTTGACCAAGGGAGTTCGGATAGGACAGATGAAAGTGAGGAGCCTGACACAAGTAAGTGGAAGCAATGCCAGGACTCAGCTGAGGGCCCCGTGGTCGCCAACCCACGCTCCAAAGTTCAGAGCCCCTGGGGCTGGTGGTGGTGGTGATTATTGTTTTAAGTGGAAGTACAACTAGGCAACCATCCTCTATATAACACTAATCAGAGGGAAAAATGGAAGGGATCCGATACTTCGAAAAATGAAGATATCGGCCAAAGGAAGACAAGGGCCACGAAGGGCGTGAAAATGATAGACTCCCTAGTCCTCGCAAACCTAACAGCTTCGGGGTCGGAAAAGAACAAGAGCTGACTAAGAGAGGACGGATAGGATCGATGAAAGTGAGAAGCCTGGCACAAGTAAGTGGAAGCAATGCCAGGACTCAGCTAAGGGTCCCGTTGTCGCCAACCCACACTCTAAAGTTCAAAGCCACTGGGGCTTTGGTCACAGGGGTCCCGGGTTCTATTATCGGCAAGGACGGGAAGTTTAACCATAATTGGTCCATTTCGGTGGCAGGGGGCTGGGTGTATATACCGTCTTCATCATCATTTCATCATCACAACGCACAGGTCGCCTACGGCCGTCAATTCAAAGGACCTGCACCTGGCGAACCGAACTTGGCCTCGAACACTCCCGGCACTAAAAGCCATACGTCATCATATTTCATTGTTGCTGGATGTCCAATAATACTATCAACATCTGCTAAAGCGTATCCCGCTTGCTATGGGCACTGAAAGCACAACCAGTTCCTGACACCACGAGATTTTCAATTGAAAATCGAATCCCAACGCCACCAGGAATCAAACTACGTCGCCGGGATGACACAGCTGAGTGGTGGTGGTGGTGGTAGTGATTTTTGTTTTAAGAGGAAGTACAACGAGGTAAGCCGCCACACCATCCTATTCCCAATAATAACAACAATGTATTGTATAATTATAGATCGTCGTTGGGCAAAGGAGAACTGTTCCAGCCATTTTCAGTGCTTAATGATAGCCCAATTATTCGACCATTGGAGTCCTCTGTACCCTTCTCAGGCAACGCAGTAAGAATTCACAAGGCGGGTGAAGAAATGTAGTTTTCTCGGGAGTGGAATTACGAGGTTTTCATCACCTAGCAACGATATATATATAAGTATAGATCTAATTATTAATGCAACCATTACTATTGCACTATATGCACTGCTACTATAATTAATTTCGTGTGGCCATTTCTAGCCAAGTGCAGCTTTTGTACGGCAGACCCTCCGATGAGGGTGTTCGGCATCTGCCATGTGTAAGTTACTGCGTGTTATTGTGGTGGAAGATAGTGTTATGTGTGGTATGTGAGTTGCCGGGATGTTGGGGACAGCACAAACACCCAGCCCCCGGGCCACTGGAATTAACCAATGAAGGTTAAAATCCCCGACCCGGCCGGGAATCGAACTCGGGACCCTCTGAACCGAAGGCCAGTACGCTGACCATTCAGCCAACGAGTCGAACGACACCGCTACTGAAAAGATGGGGTGAATGAGTGAATTTAGAAATAACATACGAGTATTTAAAAACTAGGCATGCAGCATAAGTAAGGTTTTTTTTATTTTATTTTACCTACGAAGTTTGACTGCCCGACCTAGAAGAATTAACTGAACGCGGTTCAAATCTCTAGCTCGACCAGGAATCGAACTCAAAGCCATCTGAACTGAAAACCACAACCCAACTAGACTTGAATGTTCAGAGAATCCTTAATATAAGAAATTGTCTTGATGGGGATATAGCACTTTTCCTATATCTTGTTTAACCAGCGGCAGCTCATGCTAAGATTCAACTGTGTGTTAAAGGTTTGGTAGTCTGGTGTTACGACTCAGATAAAAACGTGTTTTATCGCCACGCGTGCGCACGTAGCATGTTTTACCCAGTAGACGACTCCTGCGTGACGTTATATATTTTCTCCAGAATTTCAGCACGCAGTGACGCAGCTACTTCCTTGTTAGCTGAAGCTGAACCAGCACTTTTGAGATTTCCGTCAATTTCTTTCATGAAACAGTGCAAAGAACGAAGAAAAGAACAAAATACTAGTGTGTGCTACATCATATTAGCGCATAAAAAGTGGTCGCCAATGGGTTAGCAGAAGTCTTAAACCTCCATGTTGAGTTATCTGCAGTCTATTTCTTTGTTTCGAATAATAACAATAATAATAATTTATCGGGCGACTTGGTCGTGCGGTTAGGGGCGCGAAGCTATGAGCTTGCATCCGGGAGATAGTGGGTTCGAGCTCCACTGTCGGTCGGCAGTCCTGAAGATGGTTTTCCTTAGTTTCCCATTTTCACACCAGGCAAATGCTGGGGCTGTATTTTAATTACGGCCACGGCCGCTTCCTTCCCATTCTTATGGCTTTCCTATCCCGTTGTCGCCATAATACCTATCTGTGTCGGTGCGATGTAAAGCAAATTCTAAAATAATAATAATAATAATAATAATAATAATAATAATAATAATAATAATAATAATAATAATAATAATAATAATAATGTCTCCGAAAACCATGAAGGTACCGAGTGCGGCGTAAGACCAATAACATTTTGATTTTATTGTTATTAATGATAACAATCAGAGGCAGCAATTACTTATTGAATGCTGAGAATTTTGTAGCACAGCTTCAGCACAGCCATTACCTCTCTTCTATATTGCTTCTTAGCACCTGTTGCTATATTTTGGTGGATGTAATATTTTTGACACTATCCTTTGGTACAGGCAAGAGCAAAATATAGCTTCCACCGAAGTCAAGTCTCATTTATGGCTGTAAAAGTATGGAAGTTTCTGAGATATGGGTGGTACTGTGTAATGGCATGCGTCCGATTTTATGAAATTAGCTACTCATACGGAAGTCACATTGCAATAGCACTTTCTGGCCCTGTGAGCAAAGTCATGGTAAGCTACGTCACTCCTCAGCTTGCCTAGTGCACGTTATTTTGGCACCCCCATCAATTTTTGCAGCTTACTAATAACCATATCACTTTTGATAGTCATCGCCATAAGACCTATCTGTGTCGGTGCGACGTAAAGCCCCTAGCAAAAAAAAAAAAAAAAAAAAAACTTTTGATAGTATTTTGAGGATCTAATCAGCCTCCAGGCTCAGGACCTAACAGAACTTTGGGTACCCCTGCTGTACAAATTCACTTTCTGTACTGATTTACTAACAAGGTTGCGTGCTGGCTTTTGATCCATGAGGTCCCTGTTTCGATTCCCGTTTCAGTCGGGGATTTTACCTTTCATTGGTTAATTTCGATGCTTCGGGGACTGGGTATGTATGACGTCTTTATAATTAGAATTCATTATTGCTAGGACCCCATCCACATACACACGCAGGTCACCTATAGTGCGTCAACTCGAAAGACATGCACCAGGCCTCCTCTGAGGCCGCACGCCATTAAATTAAAGTACCAAGCTCGAAATAGATTTTATCCTCTGGGCGTTAGCCATGCGGACGTGAACTACTATTCTCAATCTCGATAGATGGCCTAAAATGTTACATGCTTTACCCACATTAAGTGATGAAGTATCTTGTGACGTAGTCCCGTTAGAGTTCATTATGAGATGATCATGAGTGTGTGTGCTCGGTGCAGTATGGGACGCAGTGAATTGTATCGGATAAACTGCACGTGCTGGTTTTCTGTGTCACCTGTTATCGAGGAACACCGTGCTCTGTGAAAGTAGGACGTGTCTAGCGTACAAAATGTCGTTTACCAAGTCGTATCGTCGTATTTTCACACAGGATTACACAGCAGTTAGTGTCCGCTGTAATCATTACAGCAAGAATTTAGTTCATTATTAAACATCTCGCCATTCTCGGCAGCTCAGTGAGATTTCGTGAGAAACACAAGGATTCATTTATTTATTATTCTTGCGTTCCGGCCTTCTAAGGACCACGTTACAATTTCAATTGTTCCTCCTTAGTTGTTCTTTCCTTTTCTTCCAGTATTCTTTCATTGTTTCACTGTGTTTCTTTTTCCTGTCTTCAGTCCACTTTGTGCCTGTTTTCTTTTCCTTCCTCCCTTGGAATCCTTCCATTTGTAAGGCTTTCTTCCAAAAATCTTTCTTTCCAATAATTCTTCTTCTCGTATGTTGTTCCTTTCCAGGTCTTTCTTGACTTCTTGAATCCAGGTGGTAGTTGATTTCTTTTCCAAAAGGTACTTGAAGATTCGTTTAGTTAGTCTATTGTCATCCATTCTGTAAATGTGTCCAAGAAATAGCAATCTCCTTTTTATTATTGTTTCTGATATGTTTTCTACGTTCTGGTAAATTTCATTGTTACTTCTTAATTTCCAAAACTCTGCAATTCTTAGAGGACCTAATATTTTCCTTATAATTCTTCTTTCTAATATTTCTAATTTATCAAGCTTGTAGTTCAGTGCTAGACATTCACTGGTATAAAGGCATTCTGGTTTCACTACTGTGTTGTAGTGCTTTATTTTCAGTTTTCTTGATAAGCACTTTTTGTTGTAAGTATTCTTAGTTATACCGTACGCTCTTTCCATCTTTTGTATCCTCTCCTCTATAGCAGATTTTTCTAAACCATTTTCTTGAATTGTCTCACCCAAATATTTTAATTTCTTTAACTTTTCTATTTGACCAATATCCGTTACTAAAAACTTTGGGGCACTTTTTATATTAATCAAAAATTTTGTTTTCACGGCAGAGATTCTCAAGCCTGTCATGTTGGCTGTCTTTTCAAGGAGATTGACTTGCATTGCTGCATCTGTAAGGCTTTCTGAAAGTATGGCAAAGTCATCTGCAAATACTAGGCAATTTATTGCAACACCTTTGTTCTTCTTCCCCAGCATGAGTGGCAATATTTTAGATTCTTTCAGTTTTTCATTCCAAATTCGTACAATTTTCTCCATGACACAATTGAAAAGGAGTGGAGATAGACCATCGCCCTGCCTGACACCTGTATTTATTTTGAAAGGTCGAGATACTTCACCCATAAATTTTTCTTTCGAGATAGTGTCTCTAAGTGTTTCACGAATTGGGTTTGCCAATTTAGTTTTAACTCCAAATTCACGGATTATTTATTTATTTATTTATTTATTTATTTATTTATTTATTTATTTATTTATTTATTTATTTATTTATTTATTTATTTATTTATTTATTTATTTATTTGCACTAGCAGACTGGTATTTGATATAGCCAGGCAAATGTAGCGATAGTGTTGTTTTCATACCCTAAGAAATTATTCATAATACATTCTCTGCCAAACGCATGCAGTTCCTCTTTCTTGCACAAGGTGATATCAAACATCTTAAGATTGTGAGCACCACCCACAAGTAATTCTAAATACGCGAGCACCATAAAATCGAATAGCTGTAAATAAATAAATAACTAAGTAAATAAAATAAAATATCTTATTCACAAGTTAGAAGTAACAGACATGAAATTAGCGAAGAATGATTGCTGGTAAAAACAGGTGGGAACAATGACAGGAGGGTACTCGGAATGAGGAGATAAAGGCTAATTTGGGAATGAACTCGATGGATGAAGCTGTACACATAAGCCGGTTTCGGTGGTGGGGTCATGTGAGGCGAATGGAGGAGGAGAGGTTACCTAAGAAAATAATGGACTCTGTTATGGAAAGTAAGAGAATTAGAGGGAGACCAAGACGACGATGGTTAGATTCAGTTTCTAATGATTTAAAGATAAGAGGTATAGAACTGAATGACGCCACAGCACTAGTTACAAATAAAGGATTATGGCGACGTTTAGTAAATTCACAGAGGCTTGTAGCCTGAACGTTGAAAGACACAGCGGTCTATAATGATGTATATATCAGTAAAAAAAAAAAAATAGTTAAAATATATACATTTTTAAAATAACCGAGATCCTTGAGACTGAATGTTACTTAGTATTTCAGTAATGTCCAGGGAGAATTCACGTAAAGCACCTTGTAAAAAGAACGATCATAATATGCAGGTAAATTTGGAATTTAAGGGAACAAACTGGCGAAATATTCATTACTAGGAAGAGGATCTAGAGACTGGAATAATTTATCAATTACAAACAAATTCGGTAGGTTTCCAAGTTCTTTGAAGTAATTTAAGAAAAGTCTAAGCAAATAACCGTAAGGGAATCTACCAACTGTGCAAGAGACCTAAAGGCAGATCAATCATGATTGATTGATTGATTGATATTCACAAAGTAAATTTGGTTCACATGGGCGAAAACGTGGAGAAAATGTAGCTATTTGTTGACGTCTTCTTTATAAACATGTTGTCTCGCGGACTTTTTAGCAGAACTTCTTACACCCGATAATTCTTACCTACAATATCTGCAAATATGTTACGACAGTCAAAATTACTACGTGAATTACCACGAGACATTTGAAAGAAATATGTCCCCTAGATAAATATGCACTGTATTCTACTTCACATAGGAATAAATAAGTGGATAGGCCGGGCTGAGTGAGTCAGACCGTTGAAGCGCTGGCCTTCTGACCCCAACTTCACAGGTTCGATCCTGGCTCAGTCCGGTGGTATTTGAAGGTGCTCAAATACAAAGGGCACTAGGAAAGTTTTGCAGTACGCAAAAACGGTTGGCTAGACACCCCTGTTATGGTGAAGGATGAAAAGAGGGGTGTAAAGCGGTCTAGAAGACAACAAGGCGCGACCTTCACACCAGTTATTACCAAGCAGTGGGATTGAAAGCAAGTTAAGATGTCAGTGTGTTCTAAAGATGAATATCGCGCAATTATCCGCTACAATTTTGCCCGTGGATTAACTATTAAGCAGTGCCTGGAGGAAATGACTCCTGCGCTGGGGAAAGACTGTCCACATGGCACAACAATTTTCCGCTGGTACAAAGAGTTCCAGAGGGAAAAATTTCGGGTTGAAGACGATCCTCGTTCTGGGCGACCGTCTGAATCAGTGACTGAGGAAAACATTGAAGCTGTGAGCAAAATGTTGCAGCAAGAGAGGCGGTTGACATATCGGCAGGTAGAAGAGACCCTCCACATCACTGCACCAGCTATTCATTCAATGCTACACGACCATCTCCATGTTAGAAAGGTTTGTTCCCTTTAGTTGCTCCATTCACTTTCAGAGGAACAAAGGGCACATCGAGTGAAATGGTGCCGAAAAATGCTAAAACAGTTTGAAAATGGGACTTCGCGTAACGTCAATAGCATCGTTATAGGTGACGAAACTTGGCTTTATTATTACGATGTCTCAACAAAATACCAGAACAAGGTGTGGCTGTTTGAAGATGAGGGTAGTCCTGTGACTGTGTGAAAGTCAAGGTCAGTGAAGAAAAGTATGATTGCAGTATTCTTCACAAAACTGGGCATCCTGACTCGGGTTGTGCTAGAAACACAAAGGACAGTTACTGCGAAGTCGTCTCTTGCACCACGACAATGCTCCAGCACATCGGGCTAATGCAACAATAGATTTTCTTGCGTGATCAGTGTTGACTGTGCTTGATCACCCTCCATACAGTCCTGATCTCGACCCATGTGACTTCGCACTCTTCCCAGAAGTGAAGATGAAGCTGAAAGGGCAGCGTTTTGCATCCGATGAGGAGCTTCTGACAGCATGGGATCAAGAGTGTGAAAATGTAACCGAAGAAAAGTGGCAGAGTTGGTTCAGTGACTGGTTTCGACGTATTGAGTGTGGTGGAAATTATTTTGAAAAAGTCTAAAGCGTTCACTCACATTGAAAAACTTTCCTAGTGCCCTTTGTACGTCAGTCTCGTGTCGGTAGATTTACTAGCACGTAGATCTCCTGCGGGACAAAATTCCAGCAAATCGGCGTCTCCAAAATCCATAAAAGTAGTTAGTGGGACGTAGAAACAAATAACATTATTATTAAGTGCATAAATAGATACGTCGTCAAATAAGCAACCACCTAGAACGAAGCTCTATACCAAAATCTTCAAAAAGTAAGATTTATTTCAGTGTCTTATGCCAGGAGATGATGTTAATGTTGCTGAGTGCAACTATGATGATATCACCTCACTGGAAGAGGAATTTTTTCGATAAAACTAATCACGCGCAATTCCATCTCCCCGAATCACATCTCTAACATGGAAATTGCTACAGCGAAGCATCCACGATCAAAATTTGTTTTCTGCCACTCTCCGAACTCAACACTAAGGTATCTAACCACTTCAGATTTCCTTTAAATGTACATTTTGGTTCATCCTCCAGAATTCTACATATAGAGGAGTCTTCAAGGTTAATGAGTCATCCAATTTAATAATGAAATATAAGGTCAGATTCTTCGTTTATTCATCGATCAAGGTACACCTTAAACAAAAGTAGTCCGAGGTACAGAGAACTGTTGAGATCATGCACCATAGCCACTATTCTGACTAGAAAATGCGACTTTTCAATAAAATGAAAATATCAAGATTTTAAAAATTAGAAATGGTCCAGATGAAATGAAATTTGAAGATTTCCTTAGTATATAAAGCCTCTTAATGTTGTCGATTATTAAATATTAGATAGCTGAAGAGATTAGTAAATTCTGGTGCAATTATGACACATCAAATCTTTCTGAGTTTATTTGGAATGGATGATACTTGTACTTGACCAAATATTTCTCAATACAAACGAGTAGGTAAAAGAGGAATAGGACGTATTTTTAAAAATGGAGGGGCGAGTTATATTATAATGACGACGATATTCAACGCAATTCAAAAATCCAATCATAACCCCTAAACTGGCTTCCTGTTTACTCCATAGTTACGACTAGGCGACGTGGAAGCATCGTTCTCATTCCTGGGTGATTGGTTATTCTCAAATAACTCAGACAGCGGTTTTTTTTTACAATGTGTCGCACCCACACAGATAGGTCTTTTGGCGACGATGGGATAGGAAAGGCCTAGGAGTGGCAAGGAAGCAGCCGTGGCTCTGATTAAGGTACGGTCCCAGAATTTGCCTGGTGTGAAAATGGGAAACCACAGAAAACCATCTTCAGTGGGGCACGAACCCATTTTCTCCCGGATTTGAGCTCACAGCTGTGCGTCCATAACCGCACGGCCATACCCCCTGGTCAGACAGGTTTGACTATCAAAACAGTTGCAACGGTATAAATTGTTCTAAATTAAATTTAAAATGACGGTTTGTTTTTAGTAAATTAACTCGAGCATTTTCACAGTATGAACAAACAACATTTCAGCTCCCCTACCACGTTTGAATATCTTACCACCAATTGGCCCGCTTTTTAACACTATAAAAATATATTCCTTGCTTCCTTACGCCCTGCCATTTACTCACGACTAGCACACATAAAATTAACCGGTGGTCTCTAAGGTTTTTGTGTGGCATGGGAAGTGTATTTTTTTTTTCAATTTAGTCTACTGTCTACATTTAGTCTACTGTAGGAACCTTATCTTCATTTATGCTAAAGCGTATGTGGCCTATTCCATAAGCAAAACAGTGAGATTTTGCAAAAAAAAAAAAAAAAAAAAAACCCTATTGCTGAAGAATTTTTCAATATCTTATTTTACCTCATCTTTTTTTTTTTACAATTTGCTGTACATCGCACCGACACAGATAGGTCTTATGGAGACGATGGGGTAGGAAAAGGCTAGAAGTAGGTAGGAAGTGGCCGTAACATTTATTAAGGCACAGTCCGAGCATTTGCCTGGTGTGAAAATGGTAAACCACAGAAAACCATCTTCAGGGCTGTCGACAGTGGAGTTCGAACCCACTATCTCCTGAGTGCAAACTCACAGCTGCGCGCCCCTAACCGCACGGCTAACTCGCTCGATTACACTATGATCGTAATTTTTATCATACGAATTTTTTGCGATACTTCAGTACCAGAATATCCCTCTGATAAGACATCTTTAATGTAACAGTCAACTGCGTGGTAAGAGTCGCTCACGTAAATGTCAACAGACTGTGTCGAGATTTAATCTTTAGCAGACGGAGTCAGAGCCTAATCAAGTTTGCTGCAACCTGATGATTCGTATGAATAATAATGTTGGTTTCTGAATGCATGATTCGAAGCAGTGTATCGAATCATTCAAGTGTCCGAGTGAATCTATTCACAGGAACGTCGAGCTCACGGCACACGATTGAGCTTACTCCCAGCGGACAGTGCTGAGTGGCGCACTTACTGGACGTTGACGGTGAACTGAGTAGAGATGGGGAGATTCTGAACGAGTGATTCATAATGAACGAATCATTGCACTGAACGATTGAATCATGATTCAGTGAACGAAATGAATCGACTCGTTTTTGAATCGAAATCTGAATCGAGAGACGGCTGCCACAACTCGTTCCCTGGTTCCTCGTTCGTTCTGATTCATATCGCCATTCGCCAAATCGGGAATCCGCCATTTTTGAATCAATGACAACATGTTAAGAACGACTCTGTTACTTCTTATTTAACCAGAATTAAAAGTCTCACAAGTCAAACACTCCTAACCTAACCTTACAGGATTTTTTTTTTTTAATAAGAAATTATGACGTCGTTTCATGTCACACACTTCACGGAACTGTAATATACATCCAACTTCCAGGTCGTTGCGAAATGTTAGGTTAAGTTTACTTCAAGGTTCCCGTTCTCGTTCTCGTGATCTACTGTGAACTAACTTGTGGAACATGGAAGCCTCCCCGTTCTCGTTCTCAGCCCTTAATAAGAATCGATATTGTTTTTAAATCTTGCCATGTCATGAAGTATATATGCAAGTTGAAGTTGTAGTATGTAGGCAATACAAGACTATTAAGGTACGAAGGGAGCAAATAAAGCAAGGCATAAATCCTGCAAGTGATAGATTCTTCTGAATGTGATATGTAAACCAGCTACTATCTGACACATAACCTCAAGTATTTTTGAGGCTTTTTCGTAAATTGTTCCATATTTCCCCCTTTGGCGTTCGCCTTTCTGGTTTCTATGGTTACTCTGAGTAGCGGCAGAATATTAAGGGGCAACCGTACTAAAAACAGATAAATCACCGAGAAAGCGGCTGCGCGGTTTGGTTCGCGTACCTGTCAGCTTGCACTCGGGAGATAGTGAGTTTTAACTCCACTGTCGGCAGCCCTGCTTCCTTCCTACTCATAGCCCTTTCCTATCCCATTGTCGCCATAAGACCTATCTGTGTCGGTGCGACGTAAAGAAGACTGTATTCTTTTAAAGAGTCAGATGCTTTACGTCGATGACGTAATGCCTTATTGGCTATTCAATAATAATGTTATTGGCGTTACGTCCCACAAACTACTTTTTTTGGTTTTCGGCGACGCCGAGGTGCCGGAATTTTGTCCCGCAGGAGTTCCTTTACGAGCCAGTAAATCGATCGACACGAAGCTGATGTATTTGAGAACCTTCAAATTCCACCGGACTGAGCCGGATCGAACCTGCCAAGTTGGGGTCAGAAGGCCAGCGCCTCTACTGTCTGAGCCGCTCAGCCCGGCATAGTCTTCCGGTATTTACTGTTTATGAACCGTTAATCTTGTCAATTTGACCATGATCCATTTGAGGATGACATTACACCCATGTGGGTACAGATTTGTTTCCTATTATTTCACTGCCTACTACAGAGAGTTGCCTAAAGTTGCTAGCTAGTGACGTAGTGAGTATAGCTTACGAACATAATGAAAATTGTAAGGAATGTTAAGAATAATCGAAGTTCAAAAAACCGTAACTTAGCTGTTGCTTTGTCACGGTTGATTATTTCACAGTCAGGTCATCACGTTTACATTTGGTTTTATATATTTTTAAAATATTTCTTCAGTAAAAAAAAAAAAATAGTAAAGAACTGATGGTGAGCTGCTGTCAATATCCACTTTCGAATTGCCACAAAAATGTTCGTATATCTACTATAAATTTCAAATTCGATTGTCGTATAATTTCGTATGGTAGTTTCTTAAGTTTGGAAAGGATTAGTCGGACAGTTGCGTAGCATTTTTCGACTGTAACCTCTAAAAAGGATATTACTCTAGTTAAAATACTAGAGATTAACTACATTTCACTTCTTGTAACTTGTAAAGCAGTAGCAGTTATAAATAACATAACGGAATGGTTCATCTGAGTCCATAGTTTCGGTCACGTGTTAATGGAATGAACGAATCAAGTGAACGAATCAAATGAACGAATCATTTTTGTGAATCGATTCAAATGAATCGGTTCTTCAAAATGAATCAGATTCCCCATCTCTAGAACTGAGCTTCCGCTGCAGCGAGACAGTGAATCATGTCACATCGAAAGAATCGTGAACGAGCGCGGCTCAGTGAGACACAAGATACACGGCTCCTTATCGGCTCACTGGACACTGGCGGAGAGCCGAGCTTCCGCTGCAGCGAAACATACAGTGAGCCATGGTACACTGAAAGAATCCTATGCTATAATGGACTCGCGAGCTCAGCTCATTTGAAAATAATACCCATTTGCATTCACTGTCCTCTTCTTACAGGGCGGTTTAAATAATAGATGGATTTATTTGCAGTGTTAAAAAGGTAGTCAAAACATAATTCTGAAGTACCTAGTAAGTAGGTAGTCTATTAGGTTGTACTATTTATTAGTTTAATGAATTTTAATATTATAACTTAGTTGACATTTGACAATTAAATTCGACTCTAGCCTGCCCTATGTCTATGAGTCATGCTCATGACCACTCAAAAGTACCCGTTTTGTATTGGGAAAAACGGCTCAGTATTCTCTCAGTTCATGTCACATCGTTGCACAAGACTTCAATCATATGTGGACAGTAAGTGACCCGACTGACGCAATAACTTAACCAACAGTATGTTGAATCAGAAAACCAGCGGGCTACTATCCATCTCGGGTAGCCTATACAAAATATGACGATTTAAAAAATCCTCAGCTGATAGAAAAATACATATTTTCAAAAATGACTGAGCGAGTTGTCGTGCGGTTAGTATCGCGTAGCTATGCACTTGCATTCGGGGGATGGTGAGTTCGAATCCCACCGTCGGCAGCCGTTAAGATGGTTTTCCGTAGTTTCCCCATTTTCACACCAGGAAATGCTGGGACTGTACCTTAATTCAGGCCATGGCTGCTACCATTCTAATCCTAACCTTTCCCACCCTACGTCGCCGGAAACCTTCGATGTATTAGAGTGACTAGCATTTTTTTCTAAGAAGGAGTTCATAGTATGAAGACCAGATGGCAGCTGCGAGCACTGAACGCTGTTGCTGCTGCCTTACCAGTACATACTGCACAGATGCAGTAGGAGCGGTGACTAACGTGCCGTGAATCGGATCACTGTATCGATGCAGTAACGTGAACGGAATCAAATGAATCGATTCAGTAAAATGAATCGAATGTCCCATCACTAATGAATAAGACAGAGCATATTTTAAAGATATTGAAATATTTAACAGTTTACAAAACTATTTTAATGGTTAAACCAAGAGCTCAGACTACGACTGATTCTCTCGACTTCAGATAGTGGGTTCGAATCTGTCCGAGGTCAGTGGGGTTTGGGGCTACTTCAAAGCGACAACTTCGTATTGTGGCTTCCAGCACGTTAGAGAACTCCCGCTGGACAAAACCTCATTCTTTGACAACTCTTACGGGATGTTAAACAAATAATACTAACCATTACAAACCAGTTCTTCAATTGATTCCTTGATTGCTTGTAATGAGCATACTTTAATACTCGGGCTGGATAACATATTTACCATTTGTACTCGATCATATATTTCCTTTTGAGCTAAGAAACATGAACGTAACTACTAATGCATCTCATAAGAAATTCTCAATATCTACTGAAGAGTTGATCCTGACAGTGTATTTTTAAAGTTCTAAAACAACACAATCAATAATCGCACTCTTTTATGTTCCCGGACAGGCGTTAGAGCACATATTTCCCATTAAAAAAGGAAGCTTGAAATTTTTCGTGACTGTTGATATCGTGATCATAGCCGCGAGACTTCAAGGTTTACGTGGAATTCGAACCTAGGGACGAAACTTCTAATTTCAAAAATCCCACATGCACTGACTAGGATTCGAACTGCGTTCGCCTTGGTGACAAACTACTTGCTATGTCACTCGGCTATCACGCTCCTATATCACCAGAATGAGTGGTTCAGACGTTAGGGCACTGGCATTCTGAGCTCAAATTCGATACCGGCTCATAGACGTCATACGGTGCTTATATACGTCAACTTCATGTCGGTAGATTTACCGGCATGTAAAAGAACTCCTGACCCACAAAATTCCAGCACATTGTCATCTTTGAAAACTCTAATAGTAGTTAGCAGGATGTTAAATAAAAACATTAATTATATTCCTATATTCTTGCTAGTAGAGGGCACCTGATTCTTCTAAGTCATTCCAACCGTATTTTCCCAATATTTTGCCATTTCTGGCATATTTCATATTTCCTTGCTCGTTTATACCACTAAAAGTTATTTACCACCCTTTCTACTCGTTTGACCACCTCCCTGTGCTGTCACACAAAAGTTCTCTCACGTGCTGGTAAATCCACCGACCAACACCGACCAAGTTGACTACGCGATTTGGGACTCGTAGCTGCGAGTTTGTATTTGGGAGATAATTGGTTCGAACTTCTCTGGTTTATTGTGATTTTTCATTTACACACCAAGCAAATGTTGGGGCTGTACCTTAATATTAAGGTCACTGTCACCTCCCTCCTAGTCTTAGCACTTCCTTATCCAATCGTCGCCATAAGACTTGTCTGCGTCGGTGCGGCATACAGTTATATACAAACACGATGCTGACATACTTGAGCACCTTCGGACTGAGCCAGCTCAGTAACTCAGCCTTGAACCTTCTTATTTACCTCCTTAAATCGAAACCTGAATATTACCAACAATGTTTCTTTGGAAGTTTTAAAAAATATTAGTGAAATGAAATGGCGTATGGCTTTCTTTTTTTTTTTTTTTTTGCTATTTGTTTTACGTCGCACCGACACAGATAGGTCTTTGGCAACAATGGGAGAGGAAAGGCCTAGGAAGTGGAAGGACCTGGCCGTGGCCTTAACTAAGGTGCAGCCCCAGCATTTGCCTGGTGTGAAAATGGGAAACCACGGAAAACCATCTTCAGGGCTGCCGACAGTGGGGTTCGAACCCACTATCTCCCGATTACTGGATACTGGCCGCACTTAAGCGACTGCAGCTATCGAGCTCGGTCGTATGGCTTTTAGTGCCGGGGGTATCCGAGGACAAGTTCGGCTCGCCAGATGCAGGTCTTTTGATTTGACTCTCGTAGGCGACCTGAGTGTCATGATGAGAATGAAATGATGATAAAGACGACACATACACCCAGCCCCCGTGCCGGCGAAATTAACCAATTAAGGTTAAAATTCCCGACCCTGCCGGGAATCGAATCCGGGACCCCTGTGGCCAAAGACCAGCACGCTAACCATTTAGCCATGGAGCCGAACAAAATATTAGTAAAGCCTCCATGGCTCTAGCAGCCTCTCACTGCTGGGTTCCGTGGTTCAAATCCCGGTCACTCGATGTGAGATTTATGCTGGACAAGGCGGAGGCAGGACAGGTTTTTCTCCGGGGCGTCCGATTTTCTCTGTTATCTTTCATTCCAGAAACACTATACAATATAATTTTATTTCATCTGTCAGTCAGTCATTAATCATCTGCTTCGGCAGCCGCTAAATTGGAGCTTCATTCACTCCTGACCCCATCAAATAACTGGAAACAGGCTGTGGATTTTCATTTTTCCTCCTATGAGTTCCATCGGAGTAACAAAATGCTCCAAGTTTCTCTTTCCTTTCTTTTCTTATAACGACGATGAGATAGGAAAGGCTTAAGAGTGGGAAGGAATCGGCCGTGGCCTTATTTAAGGTACACCGAGCTCGATAGCTGTAGTCGCTTAAGTGCGGGCAGTATCCAGTAATCGGGAGATAGTGGGTTCGAACCCCACTGCCGGCAGCCATTAAGATGGTTTTCCGTGGTTTCCCATTTTCACACCAGGCGAATGCTGGGGCTGTACCTTAATTAAGGCCACAGCCGCTTCCTTCCCATTCCTAGCCCATTCCCATCCAATAGTCGCCATAAGACATATCTGTGTCGGGGCGACGTAAAGCAAATAACAAAACAAAAAATTAAGGTACAGTCCCAGCATTTGCCTGGTGTGAAAATCGGAAACCATGGAAAACAGTCTTCAGGGCTGCCGACAATGGGGCTCGAACCCACTATCTCCCGGATGCTAGCTCACAGCTGCGCGCCACTAACCACAGGCCAACTCGCTCGGTGCTACTAATTTCAGGTTTCACTCCTTGTCTATGACTCTTCATTATAGCCTACATCCACGAAGTTTTCCTGTAAGCTGCCACAAATTCCTGATCCTCAAGCACAATATTACGATTTCCCTCTCACACTACGGTGCATATTATATTTACTGTAGATAGTGGTCCGAATATTTTGTTGCCCGCTGGGTAGCGAGTAAATTTGTGCATTTATTTTCTATTTTGCATTTCATACTGCTAACGCACAGTCGGACCAGAAATGATTCGATATCTTGCTTTGTGTCGGTTTTTACAACAGACCGTGCTGTGTGGGCCTGATAGCCGAGTGGCTTAGTCACTGGTTTCTTACAAAAGCGATCGCTGTTTAAATCACGGCAAACGAATGTGGAGTATTTGACACGAAATTTAAATAATATCTCTATGTTTAGGCCCCTGTTCAGCGTAGCAGGTGAGGCCGCCTGGGCGAGATACTGGTCATTCTCCCCAGCTGTATCCCCCGACCAAGAGTCTGAAGCTCCAGGACACAGCCCTTGAGGCGGTAGAGGTGGGATCCCTCGCCGAGTCCGAGGGAAAAACCGAACCTGGAGAGTAAACAGATGATAATGATGATGATGATGATGATGATCTCTATGTTTCGTATTCACCGTAAAAAGGAGGTCCCACAACTGTGATTACTATGTCAACAGCCACATAAAAGAGGACCTTGTTTTTTCTTATCTTTGTGGAATGATGAAGTGAGGGCAGTTTTTAAACACAAAAAGAAGGCGTTTCAGAAATGGTTCCAAACAAGAACTGAACCTGACAGAGAATTGTTCGTAGATGAAACAAAACAGATCGAAACAAGTAATTGTTGAATCCAAGAGGAAGCCATAGGAAGATTTCAGTAATAAACTGGTAAACTGGCAGGTAAACTTTTCTGAAGAGTAATAATGAATTTTAGAAATGGGGGAGGGGGAATAAATAAATAGTAAACTCATAATAGATGCTAGGGAATCACTGGAAAGGTCGAAGGAATATTTTGAAAATATTCTGAACGTAAAAGGGAATTTACTTGTGACATCGCGAACAACCGAGCTCATGGGGAGGAGGATAATGAATTATCATCATCATCTGTTTACCCTCCAGGGTCGGCTTTTCCCTCGGACTCAGCGAGGGATCCCACCTCTACCGCCTCAAGGACAGTGTCCTGGAGCGTGAGAGTCTTGGTCGGGGATACAACTGGGGAGAATGAACAGTACATCGCCCAGGGGCCTTGTGGAGGGATGGGAAGATTGGAAGGGATAGGCAAGGAAGAGGGAAGGAAGCGGCCGTGGCCTTATGTTAGGTACCATCCCGGCATTCGCCTGGAGGAGAAGTGGGAAACCACGGAAAACCACTTCCAGGATGGCTGAGGTGGGAATCGAACCCACCTCTACTCAGTTGACCTCCCGAGGCCGAGTGGACCCCGTTCCAGCCCTCATACCACTTTTCAAATTTAGTGGCAGAGCCGGGAATCGAACCCGGGCCTCCGGGGGTGGCAGCTAATCACGCTAACCACTACACCACAGAGGCGGCGGATAATGAATTACGTAGGTGAAATTAGGCTTCAGGAAGGAGAAAGGGTGATAAATAAACTCCATTTTCATAAAGCAGCAGGAATAGATGAAATTAGACCTGAAATTGTGAAATATAGTAGGAAGGCTGGGAAGATTAATGTTATTGATTTTACGTCACACTAATACTTTTACGGTTTTAGGAGACGCCGAGGTGTCGGAATTTCGTCCCGCAGGAGTTCTTCTACGTGCCAGTAAATCTACCGACACGAGACAGGCGTATTTGAGCACCTTCAAATACCACTGGACCGGGCTGAATGGCTCAGACGGTTGAGGCGCTGGCCTTCTGACCCCAACTTGGCAGGTTCGATCCTGGCGGCTCAGTCCGGTGGTATTTACAGGCGCTCAAATACGTCAGCCCCATGTCGGTAGATTTACTGGCACGTAAAAGAACTCCTGAGGTTCTAAATTCCGGCATCTCAGCGTCTCTTAAACCCGTAAAAGTAGTTAGTGGGACGTAAAGCAAATAACATTATTATTATTATTATTATTAAATAGCACCGGACTGAGCCAGGATCGAACCTACCTAGTTGGGATCAGAAGGCCAGCGCCTCAACCGTCTGAACCACTCAGCCCGGCAGGAGAATAACGGACTTGGTCATTGAGAGTAAGATATGTAGACGGAGATCAAGACTCACGTTCTAATGATTTAAACATAAGAGGTACGTAACTAGCAAAGAGAAGATTGTGGAGATATTTAGTAAATAGACAGAGGCTTGCAGACTGAAAAATGAAAGGAATAATAGCCTACAGTGAAAATGTATGTATGTATGTAAGGAAGCTACGTGATGTTTATTTCAAATTCTCAGTTGTATGGTATATTTGTTGTGATTCACGCTGCTTAATAAGTCCGTTTAGGTCAGGCCATTCCAATAGGACAGCCCCGTGCTTGGCCCAGGTCAGATTCAGTCTGCCAGGGCTAACAAGCCCCGAAGGAGAGAGACAGCGAATTAGTGGGGAAGCGATGGATGGGAGTGTTCTGGAGTGAGGTGTATGTACGGCACATTTTATGAGAGATATACCGAAGCAATATTCAAGAATTTAAAACATCAGCTTGTAAGAAAATAATACAACAAAATAAATTTTTTTTTTTTCCTGTCGTTCGAATGACATCTGACATTTCTTTGGATTTCACCAACTTAGTGATGTCGGTGAAAATTGTTCGATCAGAATGAATGTGTAACCCTGCTCTCAACGCAACATCAGACAAACATGACCAATTTTTACTCTCATTCAGTTCTTTAACAAATATGAGTGGAACCTGCTCAAGATTTACGGAAAAGGGCGTCATAAAATGTTTGATGCAGGTTAGGATATGTGTGTTTGTATAACTGAAAACGGCTTTTCATGTTACATTTAAGTTTAATCATATATATTTACCTTGTGTATTCTTCTTCTTCTTTCTCTTTTACCCTGCAGGGTCTGTTTCTCCCTCGGACTCAGCGAAGGATCCCACATCTACCGCCTCAAGGGCAGTGTCCTGGAGCTTCAGACTCTGGATTGGGGATACAACTGGGGAGGATGTCCAGTACCTCGCCCAGGTGGCCTCACCTGCTATGCTGAACAAGGTTCTTGGTGGGGGATGAGAAGATTGGAAGAGATAGGCAAGGAAGAGGGAAGGAAGCGGCCGTGGCCGTAAGTTAGGTACCATCTCGGCATTTGCCTGGAGGAGAAGTGGGAAACCACGGAAAACCACTTTGAGGATGGCTGAGGTGGGAATCGAACCCACCTCTACTCAGTTGACCTCCCGAGGCTGAGTAGACCCCGTTCCCGCCCTCGTACCATTTTTCGAATTTCGTGGCAGAGCCGGGAATCAAACCCGGGACTCTGGGGCTGGCAGCTAATCATACTAACCACTACACCACAGAGGCGGACCTGAATTGTTCACGAAATTTATAGTTGTTAACCCAAGAGAACTATGTATTGGGGTTATAGCATGCTAATAATAATAATTATTATTATAGCATGCTTATAACTTGTAAATAGTCTTTCGTGTGTTCCAAGTTGCTCATGAAATTTCGAGTTGTATGTGTTTTTTATTATTTTATTTACATTTGGCTTTACGTCGCACCGACACAGACAGGTCTTACAGCAATGGGAGAGGAAAGGCCTGGGAGTTGGAAGGAGACGTCTGTGGCCTTAATTAAGATACAGCCCCAGTATTTGTTTGGTGTACAAATGGGAAACCACGGTAAACCATCTTCAGGTCTGCCGACAGTGGGATTCGAACCCAATATCACCCGGATGAAAGCTCAGACCTGCGCAGGCCTAACGTCACAGCCAACTTGCCCGGTCACTTGTATGTGTGTTGATTTAGGGTAACTACTGAATCTTGATGTACCAAGGACATCTGTACAGTATTCTAGGTGTTTCTACTTATTTTCTGCCAATGCGCTGTAATGACTGAAGAACAGGGTGTTTGGGAGTTAAGTGCAAATTATTTTGACGTCATATGTATTCAGGACCCTACCAATAACAAGTCCTATTTAAAAAATAATAAAAATGAAACTGAAAATTTGATGTTTATAGTTCAGGTATTATTTGATGATGAACGACTTAGGGATTTGCTGACGTAGTACGGTACTACTTAATTATGTGTGTTTCATTTTTGTTTTCATATATAGCCGGGCTGAGTGGCTCAGACGGTTGAGGCGCTGGCCTTCTGACCCCAACATGGCAGGTTCGATCCTGGCTCAGCCCGGTGGTATTTGAAGGTGCTGTCAGCCTCGTGTCGGTAGATTTACGGGCACGTAAAAGAACTCCTGCGGGACAAAATTCCGGCACCTTGGCGTCTCGGAAAACCGAAAAGGTATTAGCGAGACGTAAAGCCAATAACATTATTATTATTATTATTATTATTATTTTAATATAAATATATATCTATATCTTGGTATAAGAAATCAGTATTATGTACGCAAAATACACAAATGAGAAATACAAATGAAATTTCATAACCTAAAATACAGACTATATATTTGCAACACAAAAGCGATTACAGGTCAACAATCACCTCACTTGACAGTTCCTTCGAATAATAATGATATAACCCGACCTTCAAGAACAGGACTGTCTCATTTTTGCAATTAGGGTGTGTTGAATAATTTTGAAAATTGGAAAGCACTAGCTGTTTTCAATGCAATGTATGTTTCGTTTAAAAACAATAGGCCCTTGTAGGTATTATACATTAAAATAGGCAATCACAGGGAAAATTTATTTGCTGTTTTACAACCCTAAGACTCCGAAATGAACTTACATTAAATCGTGTGTAATAGGCTTATATTTGTAAAAGCATGGATATTTTGTATAACGTTCAGTCTCAAATTATCGCTGCCATGGATATAATGTACTTCAGTTCTTTATGTTCTGTTATTTATACAATGAATGTGAATATCGTCGTTCCTAAAAAAAAGTTAGCCACTGGATCCGTGCCTGGTTTGAGATAAACCTCCTTTTTATTTCTTGTTTTTCATTCGGGATGGTCAGGCCGTCACTTGTAAAGGTTATGAACGACCAGCAGGACGTGAGCAAGGAACCCGCCAGAAAGAAGGAAATAAAACAGTGAGGCGAATGCACGTGCCACTGGGTCACACACCCCCAGTGTCTAGACAACAGGTCTGCCCGGTGCGTGCACAGCAGCTAGACATGGGGTAGGTACTTCCTGTCTGCTCGCCTCGCTCTCTGCCGGTCAGCGCGAGCTGCAAGTGAAAGTTCGTAACACTAGACAAATTAACCAACAATAGCTAGAAGCTCCATTAACGTGCTTTAAAGCTCATTGACCTGTTCATCCGATACTCGCGTGCGAGAGACTGCAGATCGATTCTCGGTCATTAATTGCGAGATATTCAACATGAAAATTGAGCTTCTGTGATTCGGATTTCATTCATGAAACAAACT
Source organism: Anabrus simplex (assembly GCF_040414725.1). Taxonomy (NCBI): domain Eukaryota; kingdom Metazoa; phylum Arthropoda; class Insecta; order Orthoptera; family Tettigoniidae; genus Anabrus; species Anabrus simplex. Next base: position 463,518,589 of record NC_090265.1, on the reverse strand, counting down.
ATATGATCCATTAGAATAATAATCGTAGTCTTTATTCTTTCTTTCTTTCTTAATCTATTTACCCTCCAGGGTTGGATTTTCCCTCGGACTCAGCGAGGGATCCCACCTCTACCGCCTCAAGGGCAGTGTACCGGAGCGTGAGACATTGCGTCTGGGGATACAACTGGGGAGGATGACCAGTACCTCGCTCAGGCGGCCTCAACTGCTATGCTGAACAGGGGCCTTGCGGAGGGGATGGGAAGATTGGAAGGGATAGACAAGGAAGAGGGAAGGAAGCGGCCGTGGCCGTAAGTTAGGTACCATCCCGGCATTTGCCTGAAAGAGAAGTGGGAAACCACAGAAAACCACTTCCAGGATGGCTGAGGTGGGAATCGAACATCTTTTCAGTTGACCTCCCGAGGCTGAGTGGACCCCGTTCCAGCCCTCGTACTACCACTTTTCAAGTTTCGTGGCAGAGCCGGGAATGGAACCCGGGCCTCCGGGGGGTGGCAGCTAATCACACTAACCACTACACCACAGAGACGGACGTAGTCTTTATAACTAGGCAATCTAAATGGGGTACCACCAAAAAGACTCTGATGTTACGTCTTACCTTGAACGTGGTATTCTCTTTGTTTACGTTACGTGTGTTTCTCCATTCTTCCTGGATTTTTCCAAATTATCTGGGGTCGTACTAATATGGGTTAAGTCCAGTTTGACGACCGGATGCCCTTCCTGTCTCCAACCCTATGTGTTTCTGTGGTGGTTGGTAGTGTGGCATTATATATATGAAGAGAAGAGTATTGGGGAAAATATTAACACCTATTCTCCGGGTCAGAGGACGTCAAGGTCATCACATGGAGTAAGGGTTTACAGAAAGATTATTCTCAAATATCTTCGTTAACGTTAGGTCTATCAAAAGACTTTTATATAACAATCGTTTAAGTAATCATACCACGGATAATGACGGAGATGCTTACGAAAACTTTGATTTTTAGTCCAAGTCTCATGGGACACTTAGTTCTTATCATTTGAAGGTAGGTTAACAGAAAGAACAAAAGAGCCATTTTCCTTGTTATGATAGAGCAGATAATAATGGAGGTATCATAAACCATGGATTTCGGGAGTCTACAGTCACAGTGCTTTGCCACAAAACATATGTAACTCAAATGCAGGGATTATTTCGCACGACCGAGCTTGATAGCTGCAGTCGCTTAAATGCGTCTAGTATCCAGTATTCGAGAGAGATAGTGGGTCCGAACCCCACTGCCGGCAGCCCTGAGATGGTTTTCCGTGGTTTCGCATTTTCACACCAGGCAAATGCTGGGGCTGTACTCTAATTAAGGCCACGACCGCTTCCTTCCCATTCCCAGCCCTTTCCTGTCCCATCGTCGCCATGAGACCTATCTGTGTCGATGCGACGTAAACCAAATTGAAAACAAAAAACATCGCACGACTTCTGAGCAGGAACTGTACCGTACAATAAATTCGGAAATCGTCCTCATTCTGTCTCGACTTTGTTCAGTTTTATCGTAGTTCACGTTACTGCCGCGTGATTTCGTAGAAAAGTGTCAGCTTAACATGTCGTATTAAACGTGTGAATAAAGCCATGTTACTTCGCATAAATTCAGGAAGGAATCCATTGCGAATTCCCGTGCAAAGTAAAAAATCCACAACCTGTTCCCGGTCTCCCGTGCAAAGTACGGGTACAAATGCCAGTATTATATATATGGTTTTTTTTGTTAGTTGTTTTACGTCGCACCGACACAGATAGGTCTTATGGCGACGATGGGAGAGGAAAAGGCTAGGAGTGGGAAGGAAACGGCCGTGGCCTTAATTAAGGTATACCGGGCGAGATGGCCGTTCGCGTAGAGGCGCGCGGCTGTGAGCTTGCATCCGGGAGATAGTAGGTTCGAATCCCACTATCGGCAGCCCTGAAAATGGTTTTCCGTAGTTTCCCATTTTCACACCAGGCAAATGCTGGGGCTGTACCTTAATTAAGGCCACAGCCGCTTCCTTCCAACTCCTAGGCCTTTCCTATCCCATCGTCGCCATAAGACCTATCTCTGTCGGTGCGACGTAAAGCCCCTAGAAAAAAATTAAGGTACAGCCCCAACATTTGCCTGGTGTGAAAATGGGAAACCACGGAAAACCATTTTCAGGGCTGCTGACAGTGGGTTCGAACCTACTATCTCCCGAATACTGGATACATATATAGATGTAACTACACTGAAAGGCTCAATATCATTAACTTATACCAGCATTAACGAGTAATAGCCATGTCTACTTAACGCAGAAATGTATATTTATAAATTACGTAATTTTGTTACTTTATCAGTTGGCAACATTTGGTGATAAGAAGTTTATTAAAAAATCCCTCCCCGTCTCCGATCAAATATAACGATAGTACAGTACGTAAACTTTTAAGGGCTCTCTCTGGCTGACAAGAGATCATACGAGTGTTGATACTGTAATGATAGCCACCGGATTTCTGGTGAGCCTAGCATGCCTTTACAGTGTTGAGTAGGCATTTCCACTCAACTCAAGTAGTCAATCATAATTTCATATTGTGGCTTACTTAATTAACCATATTATGTGTTAGCGAGTTGCAGGTCATAAAAGACTTCGGTGAAACAAACCATAAAGGCCCGATCAACCGCCTTTGGCCCCAGGAATTAACTTGGTAATCGTACACATTTCTGTTGCCAGCTGAGTGAACGCCAGGTTTATGTGCCTCTCCAGAAGTGGAAGCAACATTTCTTGACTTCCTCACGGGGAATCTAACCCAGGAAAATAAAATAAAATATGAGTAGGATTAGAAATTAGAATAAGAACACAGAGCGTTCGCTGGAAAACGCATCTCATCTATTAATTTGTTGATGGCATCCAATAGTTGAGGACTTGTGGCAAATCCCGACAAGCAGCAGCCTGAGGAGACGACGAAATTTTGTTACAACACTTACGTACATAAGTACATACAATGTGGCGAAGAAAATCTTAACTACTGTAATTAAATGACAAAACCTGTCTTCCTTACTTTCGTCATTCTTCCAAAATTGTCTAATAATAATAATGTTATTGACTGTACGTCCCACTAACTAATTTTACGGTTTTTGGAGACGCCGAGGTGCCGGAATGTAGTCCCATAGGTGTTCTTTTATGTGCCAGTAAATCTACCGACACAAGGCTGACGTATTAGAGCACCTTCAAATACCATCGGACATAGCCAGGATCGAACCTGCCAAGTTGGGGTCAGAAGGCCAGAGTCTCAACCGTCTGAATCACTCAGCCCCCAAAATTTTCTGTTTATAAACACTCGTGATACGAAATTAGAAATAACAATGATCGCGTAAAATTCACATCAGAACTATTAACAATATATAGTACATTATTAAACACAAAATAAACTAATCATCAAGATTCCAAGTCGAAAAGAACTTAGACGTCCAGAGATATCCTTTGATTGACACCGTAACAATCCTCCCCTTCCCTTTAAAGGGTTGCCGTAATGTAAAAGTTATTTGCGTACCTTCCGGTAAGTTGTCTGTTGTATAAGAAAACAAGCAGCCAACAAACAAACAAACAAACAAACAAACAAACAAACAAACAAACAAACAAACAAACAAACAAACAAACAAACACACTTGAAATTGTACGTGTCTGCTGATATTGTGACCATATCATAGCCATGGGATTTCGAGTTTTACACGGAATCTGAACGACAGGGATGCGACATTTCATTTTTAAAATCCCACACGTGACGGCCAAGATTTGAACCGCAGCCGCCTGACTGGGAAGACAGTGGCTATGCTTACGAATTCCTCCGGTGACAATTGTAACGCATTTTCCTTAATTACGTAAGGTATGTGTCTTTATTTACTCCAACTGATAATTACGAATAAAGATCTTATATTTAAGATACTGTAATAGACACCTTTTATCATGCAATCTAATGCGTATGCAATATTTTCGTTATTTGTATTTTCCTATTCCTGCAGAATACACTAGTTCCACACGATCTATCTCTCAGTTCTCGTTATTTTTGGTATACCATCCTGTTCATGATACTTCTATTAATTATACGTGATACTAATAACCTGGCCAATTTTCCGCACTACATAACAAACATTTACTACGAAAAAAAGAACTCAAAATATCTTCCTTTCCATAGTTAGTTAACAATTCCTGAAATGTTCTTTCATTTGATAGTTGGCTAAAAGTATCAAACACACGCGTCACTGAAAACTTAATCTCTTCAATTTCCACCCATAGAAATATAGACGACTTATAAATTCATAGTAGATGCATAAGTTTTGATAGTCTCATTCCTTGACTGATACAATTCTTGCACAATCTTCCTGGAACATATTGAACGTGCTGTGTCACAGCCGCAAGGTTTATGGCGTGGAGTACCGGGTGGTTGCAATTAAATTTCCCCTACTTAACCGTCTGTGTGGGGATTTTTTTACAAGTTGTTTTACGTCGCACAAACAAAGGTCTTATGGCGATGATGGGATAGGAAAGGGCTAGGAGTGAGAATGACGCGGCCGAGACCTTAATTAAGATACAGCCCCAGCATTTTCCTGGTGTGAGCATGGGAAACCACGGAAAACCATTTTCAGGGTTGTCGACAGTGGGGTCCGAACCCACTATTTCCCGAATTCAGATCACAGCTGCGCTCCCCTAACCGCAGAGCCAACTCGCTCGGTCTCTCTATGGGGAAAGCGAGCGACCGAATGAACAGAATAGTTAAAATCAACTTTGCTAAGGACATGGGGAAGAGAAACAAAAAATAATACATTCCAATGAAACACTTTTAATGCGTTGCCATTTCATAAATTGGCCCAGATTTTTGTGAACATAGCGACTGTCATACTACAAAGTATGCTCGAAATGGTGTTCATCTCTGTCGGGGACAGTCTGAAAGCTGCTACTTGGCTGGTATGCCTGCACCTCTCTTGATACGCTTCTCTTCAGATAGGCACATATTGAGAACGTTCTCTCGGTAAACCCTGCCTTTCAGGTACAGCGAGCCATTCAAATATTGTGACACCTATTCTGGACATTGTTCCTACCTAGTTTGGTGTACGTGTTTTAAATAGTTTCCTTGTTAATTTGGGACAGTTACATTGTAACCATCCGTCAGATCGAATTAAATGTAAAAAAAATATTAACTGAATGTATGTAGACGTCTACTCCTTAGTCCAGTTTCGTGGTACGGGGTCGGGGATGAGGTGAGATGAAATTACGTGGCATGATTTTACGGCCGGATGCCCTTCCTGTCGCCACCGTCTGTTGATGATCTAATGAAGATGAATGAAATGAGTGATGGTGTATGAAAGTGAATATGGAGGTGTTGTCTATGAACAGGAACTGTTCCGGCATTTGTCTGGACATGAAAATGAGAAACCACAAACAACCATTTTGAGGACAGTCGACGGTGCAGAATGCTTAGCTTCATAGCTGCAGCGCGTTAACACGTTAATATTAACTAAATATGATGGAATATGATCATAGATAAGTGTGTTGCGGTACATAGGCTCCACAGGCGCAGTAGTTGTGCTGGGCTATAAATCTCGCTACATGGACGCCTCCAGTTCCTTGCACTGTCAGTGTTCTCTGGGTCGTTCTCATACAGACTTCTTAGGCTTACTAGATTTCTCAGATTTCCCTCTATCTTCCTGAATGCATTTGCGGTAATTTCTGATCCATTTATACCGAATATATTTAAACATTTTGCAAATTTAGCCAACGGCCGTAGCCGTGTTGAAACACCGCATCCCGTGAGATCTCCGAAGTTAAACAACATTGGGCGTGGTCAGGAGTTGGATGGGTTGCCACGCGCTGTTGGTGGGGGGGAAAGGAATGGAGGAGCGGAAAGGAACTGGCCACCCTACCGCACGTAAACCCCGGCTCAGAAACACCTCTGCGGAGGTTCGGACCTGCCTTCGGGCAGAATAACCCTTACCTTGCAAATTTAACACAATTTTCAGCATTTCAACGGATTTGATTTTAAGAAGTTATAGATGTTAAGGTGATCAATCGTAGCTACAAGACAAATGTAAAGATACAATTTGCAACACACTATCAGCATGGAGTCACGAGCTACACTAATTTTGCTGCGTCATGACAACCTCAACATAAACACAAAATTGTGGACCATTCTCCATGACGTCGCCTATTATATAAAATATTTTCAAAGATTATTTTCATCATTTACATTTGTAACTGTATATTAGTCATTCATACATTATTTGTGGTTCAAAGTTATGAAACCGAACTTACTAATACTTCCGTGTGAAACAATTCTACGTGGGACACAGCCCACGAACGAAACGAAAGATGTATTCTACGTCATTACAACATACTTAAAGAGTACAGTATATAAAGAGATACTGTAGTATGTTTCCTCGTTTCTAGATAATGGCCAAATGAACTCGGTATTTCATTTCTATGCATTCCCCCGGTGCCAGTTGTAACGCATTTACCTTAATTACGTAAGGTAAGTTTAGTTACTCCAACTGGTAATTACGAATGACGATCTTATATTTAAGACACTGAAATAGAAGTTTGATGAGTGATTGAACTAATCACAAAGGATATTAGATATGTGTTTACTTCTGAGGAGTAAATATATACGTACAGTGGAACGAGGTGTTATACAACAAATGAGTGAATGAATCAGCCAGTCAAGAGGGACAAATTTAGGGAAGCGCCTTACAGTTATGCAAGACTTCAGACACCCACGACACATGGGCCACGCGTCAGAGAGCTTGCAGGGATCATTGAATATGGTCTTAGTCTGACGGCACGCCAGTGAACTGATGCTGATACCTGAATTCTGAATCAGGCGTAGGATTTCACGACTTATAAAGTTAACTGGACGGCTTTTATACTAATCACCATTCAATGACAACTGAGGAGCTGTTCAAAGTTATCTTTAATTTATAAATTATAAAACACCTATTTTTAAAATGTAGTACAGTATTAGGATGAATTAAGGTAGGCTTACATATTAAGCTCTTTTATCTTTATATATTCATCGAAATATTCCACCCTCTTCGTCACACGGAAAAAGGATGTTGCTTCCCTTTCGGTAAATTTCTTTGCCTAATAGCTACATATGGGAAACTAACGAACACAGCTGGTAATACTGGTAATCGGATAATGAATTCACCACGCTGTGCTTCGTACGACACATGAAACCACACCTATGTAACCTAATGCATTAAAGTATTGAAATGTTAACATTCTGGTGCAGAAATACTTACTGAGCGAATTAGTCGTGCGATGTGGGTCGTGTAAATGTGAGCTTGCATTACGGGTGATGGTTGGTTCAAATCCCACCGTCGGCAACAGGGAAAATGGTTTTACGTGGTTTCCCGTGGTTTTCCATTTTCGCATCACCCGGAGCTGTACCTTAATTAAGGCCACGGATGCTGCCATTCCAGTCCTATCACTTCCCCATCCTTGCGTCGCGGAAAACCTTCGATCTGTTGTTAGAGCGACGTTAAAATCTAGCAAACAGAAATATTTAAAGTACATACATAGTATTGCAAACTAACCCCCGAATCTTGTGCATTCCTGAGTATACTGCTCTCAGTAGCTAAAAACTGTAGAGTGCTTGACTCCTGAGCCGAAGTTCACGAGGTCGAAACCATCCAGGCCTGTGGTATTCGAAAGTGCTCAAATACGCCAGCCTCGCATCAGTAGATTTACTAGGACGTAAAAAAAACTCCTTCAAGACAAAATTTCGACTCTTCAGCATCTCCGAAAAACGTGAACGTAGTTATTGAGAAGTGAAATGAATAATAATAATAATAATAATAATAATAATAATAATAATAATAATGTTTTCTAACAATGCTGATGCTATGTAAAGATAGGTTTTCTTTGTTTCGCTCTTGTTCGGTTCCATGGATAAATGGTTAACGTGCTGGCCTTTGGTCACAGGGGTCCCGGGTTTGATTCCCGGCAGGGTCGGAAAATTTAACCATCCTTGGTTAATTTCTCTGGCACGGGGGCTGGGTGTATGCGTTGTCTTAATCATCATTTCATCCTCATCACGACGCGCAGGTCGGCTACGGGAATCAAATCAAAAGACCTGCACCTGGGAAGCCAAACCCGTCCTAGGATCTCCCGGCACTAAAAGCCATACGCCATTTCATTTTTAATTTCGCTCTTGATCATAATGTGCGCCAAATAATTCATTTCTGACACCTTTATTATTCAACTAAAACTACATGTTGTCACAATGAATGTTTTACCGTATGTAAACAATACCAACAGCCAAAGATTACTTGGTCTTTCTTAAATAAAAGAAGAAAATGGCACTAGGTTACTTTTATGAAAAAAAAAATCCGTCCATTTACACTAACAAGGCAAGCTGTCGGATCTCCCGACTACAACAGTCACGAATACTTCTGGGGTGAACAAACAAGAGACCAAAGTAATCAATGTGAAGTGTGGCATTTCGCAATCACCCGCAACCCCTACAACAAAGCTTATGAATGTAGGGTGCGCGATTGCAATGTCCGCAGTTGTAACGTGCCAAACACACTGTACCTGCGAAATATGGCACATGCATCTTGCATTTCGAAATGTCATCCACCTTATACCACATCGTGGTAATACGGCGTGAGAATGCGGTGCTGCAAACAAAGTTGCATCTCACACCAGGAACAAATAACGATGACTCTGGAATCACAGTCAACAGTGATGCAGGCGTCCAGAACAGCAAAACTGATATCCAACACCTTACGGAACGGAAGTGGTGTGTCCTATGACACGTATGTGGATGCTTTCCACGCAGAGTGAAGCATAGGCTGGTTCAGTGGTGTACTTAACTGACTGTGTATAAAAGAATGCAACTTGACAATCAAGATGCTGTAATCATGACGTATGTACGTTTCCATGCATCGCGCATATAGTTTGTACTGGAGAAAGAAATAGACGTCAGGAGGCTGGCAGTACTTTGCGGCTTTAAGTGGTATGATTATTTTGTGCAAATGTACACCCGTTTGTCCGAAGTATTGATCGATAAACTTGGTCGGTTTCGATGACCCCTTTACTTCCTGTTCCAGTATTTGAGATATCCAGAACTGTGCGAGAGCTGTTAACATCTTGCAACTGGTACTGCAATTATATTCTGTATTTAGAGGTTGGTTACGTTGTGGTTTGTTGTAAACACGTTTGCTAATGTATCACCCGCTACTTGAAAGTAGGTATACAGTTTCTTTGAGAGGCTTCCTGACATGAACACAAGCACATGAGTGGGTAGGAGATGCAATACGTTCAGCCGTAGATTCAGTCGTTTTTTCCTCCATCAATAACAGTGACATATTCAACGACTTCAAACTCAATGGTCTGTATTGAACACCATGTCGGCATCGACTGTATTACCAGAAATGACCGAGCTCGATCGCTGCAGTCGCTTATGTGCGGCTAGTATCCAGTATTCGGGAGATAGTGGGTTCGAGCCACAATGTCGGCGGCCCTGATGATGGTTTTTCGTTGTTTCCCATTTTCACAACAGGAAAATGCTGGGGCTGTGCCTGAAGTAAGGCCACAACCGCTTCCTTCCCACTCCTAACCCCTTACTGTCCTATCTATGTAGGCGCGACGTAAAGCAAATTGAAAAAAGCAGAAATGAAGGCCGTAACTTTGCATACATATTACAATTCTCCGGTTCTCACAATGATGTCAAAAGTAACAAACTTTGTGATCTTGAGTGAGAATACTTCATAAAGGCGTTTGAACGGTTGCAGACAATACTTGCTGGCTTTAAAATTGGGAATGTCCACCAAGATACCTGCTTGTTTCGCTCACCTTTAAATGCCAGTAGCGAATTGCGTGATATATGTCACGCGCATTCCGGAATTTGGTGTACATATGCTCGCGAACCGGAGAATTTGTATATTCTAGTGTCTCAGAGCGTAACGGTTAGTGTTTTTAGCTGTCGTCCTCGTGACCCGGGTTCGACCCCCAGTACTGCCAGAAATTTAAGACTGGCAGGAGGGCTGGTATGTGGTTGAAATGGTACATGCAGCTCACCTCTTTTGGGGGTGTGCCTGAAAAGGGATGCACCACCTTGGGATGAGGACACGAGTTTACTTTAGCTCTCCCAAACGCCTTTAATATTTCCTTCACTGTTTCCGGTGATATCTTAAATTTTCGGCCAGTTACTCTAAATAATATACACTGGCGGAAAAAATATCCCAACACCATGAAATAAGGGATGTAGAATACGGAAATGTTGGCAATATATTTGTCGAGGTAACATTTAATTAATTAAAGGTACAAGACTACAGGTTAATATCCGTGAGATAAAATCCCTCTCAAATGTGCCATGCTGGTCCATTAATGACCGGTGTATTCGCCTGACTGTTGAATGCAGGAATACAAAGGTGAATGCATTGTGTCGTGCAGGTGCCGGGTGTCACCTTGTGGGATGGAGTTCCATGCCCGTTGCACTTGGTCGGTCAATACAACGACGGTTAATGCCGGTTGTGGATGACGCTGGAGTTGTCGTCCGATGATGTCTCCTACGTGCTCGATTGGAGCAGATCGGGGGATCGAGCAGACCAAGGTAACATGTCGACACTCTGTAGAGCACGTTGGGTTACAACAGCGACATGGGGGTGTGCATTAACCTGTTGGAAAATACTCCCGGGAATGCTGTTCACGAGTGGCAGCACAACAGGTCCAATCACCAGACGGACGTACACATCTGCATGAGAGTTCTACTGCTATCATAGGAAATTGTTCCCCGCTCCAGAACTCCCAGTGTAGGTCCAGGGTATCGACGCCACAGACAGGTGGAATGCAGGCGCTCACCTGGCCTCCTTCAACTAATACACGACCATCACTGGCACCAAGGCAGAACCGGCTTTGATCGGAAAACACAACGGACCTCCACTCTATCCTCCAATGAGCTCTCTCTTGACACAACTGAAATCGCAGACGACGGTGGTTTGGGGTAAGTGGAATGCACGCCGCAGGGCGTCTGTCTCGGAGCTTTCCTTCAATTAACCGATTTCGAACAGTTCATTGCGTCACAGTGGTGCCAACTGCTGCTCGAATTGCTGCTGCAGACGCAGTCCGCTGCGTCACAGCCATACGTCAAATACGGTGGTCCTCCCTCTTGGCGGTGCCACGGGGACTCCGGAGCCCGGTCTTCTTGCGAGCCTACGTTATCGTGACTACTGCTGCCAGCACACATGTACAGTGGAAATATTCCTGCCATGTCGTTCTGTAATAGCGCGGAAGGAAAATCCACACTATCGTAGCCCTATTGTACAGCCTCGTTCAACCGCAGTGAGCTGTTGATACGGTTCTGTATGAGTTGCGCCGAGTAAAAGTTGCGCCGAGTGTAATTTGCGCCGTGGAGATTCCCCGCCGGGAGTAGAAGTGGTTTGACAGCTGTCTTAAGCATCTGCTACCTGCGCTGCACCGCAGGGGGTTATTTCCAAGTTCAAGGAATGTCTGAATATCTGTAGTACTGAGATTTTGAAATTATTATCATTCACTCTATCTTTTTTTTTTTTGCTAGTTGTTTTACGTCGCACCGACACAGATAGGTCTTACGGCAACGATGGGACAGGAAAGGGGTAGGAGTGAGAAGGAAGCGGCCGTGGCCTTAATTAAGGTACACCCCCAGCATTTGCCTGGTGTGAAGATGGGAAACCACGGAAAACCATTTTCAGGGCTGCCGACAGTGGGGTTCGAACCTACTATCTCCCGTATACTGGATACTGGCCGCACTTAAGCGACTGCAGCTATCGAGCTCAGTATTCACTCTATCAATGTTGGTTTCTTGCATATTTAGAAAACCTGCATCGTATTTATATCAGTGGGTGAAATATGTATAACTACGTAGTTTGACATAATTTACAAACCAAGTGTGGAAACATGTAATCAGTCTTTCAGTCTTATGAAGAATATCCACAGCCTGTTTGTAGCTAACTGATAGGGTCAGAAATAGAATGAATGAAGGATGAAATACCGCTAAAGGAAGAAAATACTGCCGAATGCGAGATCTGACGTGCTTTTGCGGACAAAGATTAATGGATGGCAAATGGAATGTAGCGAATTTGTTGAATAAAGAATGACCAGTGAAAACAGAAAAAAACTGTCTCACCCTACGTTTCCCCGACATGCACCCCTTATGAAGTGATAGGGCTCAAGAATGAACCATAGCTACTGCCAAAGAAAGGAAATTTTGTGCCCTGGCGAGGCCTGTCGCATTCCCCTGGGTATGAAAGATTAATAAATGACAAATGAAATTGTTTCAAACAGTGATGCTGATATAAATATGAAATCAGAAATAATATTTTGAACGCCAGCTTTGTCCAGCATAAACGCTATCTAAAGTTATCGTAGATTTAATCCCCGGAGCCGTGAAGGGAAGCCTACGTTCCATCAGCGTCATGAAGAAGCTTTTTTAATCTTAACAATAACTGAAATTTACAGTTTTCCGTCGCAAATGTTCATTCTATCAGCGTTGTTTCATTATGTCTTATTGAGACGATCTCCGTTGAACTTAAAACAGCCGCTTAAGTATTACTTGAATGATTTGACATTATTTAACAGACCAAGTCTAGCAATACAGAAAGCGGCCATTCGGCCTTGTCATCCTTATGAAAACTAATGCCTATATACATGATTTAAATTTTCGGTAGGCCTATAACCTTGTCAGTGTCTTAAACCTAATATTTACATTGTATATTTACAAAGTAAGCACCGTTGAATGAACGGTTCAGTATTAAATGTCTAATCCAGTTGGAGGATGCAAGACATGTTTCTGATGAATTTCTTTACATTATCGCTTTCCGAATAGACCTCCGTTGCTCTCAAGATCCTTCCCTGTGGAATTCCCAAACAAGACCTCTAGTTCCTAGAATGATTAATGACCACGGCGCAAGTTATACTGATTTTAACACGGCGCAACTTATACTCGGCGCAACTCATACGACACCGTTGATACTGGCCTCTTCGTAGTCGTAAAGGCATTCTTGACCTACTCACAGTAACTGCGTCCAATCTCACAGGTAACTAACGCTCCCGAACAGTGCAGCCCGTATTTAAAACAAACCTGATGTGCAAGGTCATGGGGCCGCTACTAGCGCCATGCTAATGCAATTTGCGAGAGATGCGAACCAATGTCACCTTTCAGATGTATAAACACGCCTACCAACGTTCGTTAATCTAGCACAACCCCTTCTTGGTGTTTGGATATTTTTTCCACCAGTGTATATCACACGCATGTCTCCAAGGTTTCATTGGAAATAGTACCATCCGAACAGATGGAAAGTTCTTGTTCTAGTCCTGAAGAATCTTATATTTGGAATTCGTTCCTGTTCAGAAACAATCTCCATAGGATGTCATCTTGCACGAGGTGAATTTCTTGGGCTATATCAGTTATATCACTGAGATGGGAGGGGCAGAAAATACAACTCAGACATGTTAGATTTATCATCAAGAGTCACGGGACTTAAAACTGTTGGTGTGGAAGAGTGAAAAGTCTAGTCCTGTGGTTCTGATTCCACATAAAATTCGAGGTCTCGTGACTACGGTTATGATATCGATATTTCGATAACACTACAAGCTCACTTGCTTGCTTGCTTGCTTGCTTGACTGATTGAATTTGGTAGGAAGTTTTTGATTTTGAAGACTTCTCTTGCATTGATCGGTATTCGAACCGTGGCTGCTTTGGAGAGAAGAAAAGGGTATATCAATGAGTTGCACTCCGTCTGAATGGGAGGGGATGATTAAATATACACTGAGAATGGGTCCGTGAGAGCCTCAGAACACTCCATAAGGTAGAAGAAATTAATTTTACTTTATATAAACGCAAAGTAGAACAAACGACAATTTAAGTGATTTGCATTCTCTGAAGTTAGGTTGATCATATTCCTGACGGTGTTATTTTAAATGAAGAGACGGTAGCTTAAATCTAAACAGATGTAAATCATTTTTACTCAATATTTACCTTCCAAATTTCTTCAAAACAGCAGATGCTCTAGTAAACTGAAGGTGTTTTTTTCTACCAGTAAACGAAAAGTGTTGATGCCATGGCCCTAACTCTCTGTGTTACAAGAAAGTGTGAGACATCAACCCTTACACCACAACCTTATAACATAATTTGGCTTGGAGTGGTACTGTAAGAGAGAACTCATATTTTGGTCTAAGTACAAGTCTTCTCCACAGCAAGCTGTTTACTTTCTTCTATCATATGCGAAGATCATCGGATTTTTTCTTAAAGTAGATTCATCATAAATAACGCACACTGATTCTGTTTGGTTTTTATATTACAGCAAACTATATAAACATTAAAATTCTAGAAATGATACTGTATAGGCTTTTAGGTTTATGCCGTATCAAGAAAATAAGGCGAAATTCTTTACGACAGTCGAGATTTTCTTCTGATGACGCAGAGCAAAGTTCTCTGCGAAACGTAAAGAATTTCACCTTATTTTCTGGACACGGCATAAGCCCAAAAGCCTATACAGTATCATGTCTATAAGTAAAGGCCGTGAAATCATCAATGGCAACAGTTTAGAATTAATTTTCAGTAGTACTAGATTATTTGTTAGCACTGCTGCATTTGGGAGGTTGGCATGTCGTCTTAATACGACTAATTCATTAGTCAAAGATCATACTATGTGAGTTTCATATACTGTATTCCTAATGTAATTGTGGTATCTAAACCACAGAATAAGTACGAAGATTCTAATACTCTTCCTGAGCATCTTCATGGATTTGGAATGGAAAGATACCGAAAATAATATCGAAGGTTCCTGTTGAAAAGTTTCAAGCCCCAAATTACTGCGAATCCAGATATAACGTGGATTACTTAAATAGCGCAATCAGGTTGTCTGGATATTGATTAATGTAACACCCCGTGTCTTCAATTTATTATGTTTACTATAACATTTTGTTTCCCACGCGAATAGTAGTAATAATAATAATAATAATAATAATAATAATAATAATAATTGTACCGGGCGGTACACCTCCACGCCGCTAATTTAAAATTTGCACCAGTTGAAACTCCTCTGCTGGAGGAAGTCTGAACTTTATATACGCTATTAATTCGCTACCTTCTCAGAAGATGTCACCACGTGGAAAATTTTGAGTTTTTGAACTGTGTCATTTTTGATGTGTTTTTGTTTTGCTTGAAGTAAGAAGTGTGAACTTTCTCTTCTAGAGGACACTACTGAAGATCAACAATAGTGCACCCTAGTGCGGAGTCAAAGAACTATTTTGTTGGAGAAATTTTTATTTCAAATGTTCGTTCTTTGCTAAATTTCTTTCAGTCATTGGTTAAGTTGGCAATATTAACCCCTTCTTTCCCCTTGTTTTAAATCTAGCCTATCCCGAATTTCTTAAATTAATTTTCCACCAATTATGTGTTTCTTCTTAGTATTGTGTAGGGGGTTTATGGATGAACCAATAAAATCCTCGTGGGAGGGTGTTCTCATTCCCCTAACGCCTAGAAACTTCCGCGAGAGTATATAAACTGTTAATTTTAGGGTCTCCGGACTACTTCAGTTCCATCTTTCAGTGTATTAAGTACATAGCAGGAGGCGGGAAGCGCCTCTTTCCTCGGCAGCGGTCAACAACAAGGTAATGGCCGATTAATAACTTCTTTCTTTGCTTGCTCAGCAGTTTAACTCTCGAGGCGGGTTCTAAGCGTTCCACCATGTAACCTTTTCCTAAATGTAACTACTCCTTTTATATATTCTCTTTTAAAGCTACATACTGGGATAGAGAGTGCTAACCCTCTCGAGCTCCCACTCATATTGTTTTGAGGTGAACTTATTTTTCTCAACCTATTCTTCGTTAACGTAAAACAAATTGTTCTCTTCTTAAGTCACCTCTTTAGTATGGGATTAGCCCTTGTATTAACGGCCTAGTGCCAAGTAGGTCTTAATCAAAGTGTATTAGGAGTGCAAGTTCGCCTCCTCTCAAATTGTTACCTTAGAGGTCATTTAATTAACCTTCTTTTCATTTAATAGACCTCAGTAGATTGGGTATTTTACCCCTGTGTTTATGTCCGTTGAGGACAACTTGAAGGTGGAGTTTGGTGTGGCCTGGGAGAGGCTTAAATTTGAGAGCGAGTGGCTCTTTTGAAAATTGAGTGTTGTATGCCTCGTGGAGGCTTTTCAGTGTAATTTGGAGCTAGGGCTCCTAGGCATGAATGGGGTTTTCTGCCCCTCTGTTGAAACTTGTGTTTGGAGGTAAAATTGCGCTGATTGCCCAAGCATTGTGTTTTCAGGGCTCGACGCCCAAATCCTGTAAATATTGTAACTACCCTTTGACTTGCTACTTTGTACCTGCCATGCTTGTTATTTCTTTGTTTTTGAAAAGAAAATATAACCTGGTTAAATTTTAATTAATTTTACTTTAGTAGCTTGAGACCCGTTCACCACCCCGCACCTTCTTTCACGCATAACTACCACAAAAACACGGTAACAATAATAATAATAATAATAATAATAATAATAATAATAATAATAATAATAATAATAATAATAAATAATGATCTCTTAAGATCCATGAGCCTCCCAAGACGACTGCTGCTCAGCCAGATAGCGATATTTTGGAATGTCACGTGATCAATATAAAGTCTTCCGCAACAGTATTGCTTGTCCTTCTTGATATCGCTCGCTGTATCTGAGACCAGACAGCTCCTAAATTGGCCTTACGAACTTCAGTGAAGTCCCTTCCTAATCTCAGACGAGTATTACATGCACATGAACCGACAGAGAATCCTGGCGTGCGGACATTAGGTAGGAACGTTACATCATGATGATGATGATGATGATGATGATGATGATGATGATGACTGTTATTTAAAGGGGCCTAACAGCTAGGTCATTGGCCCCAAGGAACGTTACGCTATACCACATAGGTGGTTTTCGTAAATAATAGTGAAAGATATTCATGCTATTTTCATTAGTGAAGATACCAATTTGCCCCATTTTTATCTGAACTTTTTCAAATGTCGGCGAGGTAAGACACATTGAAATGAAATGAAATGGCGTATGGCTGTTAGTGCCGGGAGTTTCCGAGGACATGTTCGGTTCACCAGATGCAGGTCTTTTCATTTGACACCCGTAGGCGACCTGCGCGTCGTAATGAGGATGAAATGATGATGAAGACGACACATACACCCAGCCCCCGTGCTAGCGAAATTAACCAATGATGGTTAAAATTCCCGACCCTGCCGGGAATCGAAGCCGGGACCCCTGTGACCAAAGGCCAGCTAGCTAACCATTCAGCCATGGAGCCGGGTAAGACACATTACTGGAAATGGATTCCTGGGTCACCGGACACAACTTGAATGTATTAATTTTAATTGAAGCGATAGAGCAGGGTTCAGTTTGGTTCACAATTATTCTCAGTTACGTTACAAGCAAATTGAGCGCTGCCCATCTGAGGCTGTAAAAGCGTGTTTAGTCAATTGGAAGGACGTGAGTTCAGATCCACTTGGAATTCCAAAAATAGTAAACTCGTGTCCTCACACCGAGGTGGTGCAGCTCTTTTCAGGTACATCCCCAATGGAGGTGATCTGTCCGTACAATTATATCCACATTCCAGTCCTCCTGCCATTCTCAAATATCTGACAGCATCGGGAAACGAACCGGGCCTCCGAGGACAGCAACTAAAAGGGAAAACCGTTACCCTACGGAGGCAGACATACCAGTAATAAAGGAACACGACCACATTTTCGGAGAGGCACAACTACAACAGAAACGAGTATACCTGGAAACAAAGAAAAGGATGGCCTTAGTTCCTGGAAACGCAATTATTTTTTTACAAGTTGGTGTACGTCGCACCGACACAGATAGGTCTTATGGCGACGATGGGACAGGAAAGGCCTAGGAGTTGGAAGGAAGCGGCAGTGGCCTTAATGAAGGTACAGCCCCATCATTTGCCTGCTGTGAAAATGGGAAACCACGGTAAACCATCTTCAGGGCTGCCGACAGTGGGGTTCGAACTTACTCTATCTCCCGAATACAGGATACTGGCCGCACTTAAGCGACTGCAGCTATCGAGCTCAGTTCCTGAAAACGAGCTGGAAACCAGCAGTCAATTACACTCCCTCCACCCTGCTAAGTTAACGAGTTCTAAGTGATCCTTGTTTGCTGTGCAGAGGTTGCCAAACCACTTTCTTGCACACACTCCTCAGTCTTTACCCTTTCTTCGTGTCGAGTGAAGTAGACGATTCGGCAACTCTGGCTACAGTAGACGTGGTAAATCCTATAAGAGCATAGATATTATCATTCTATCCCATATATATATAATTTCGTGTGGCTATTTCTAGCCGGGTGCAGCCCTTGTAAGGCAGACCCTCCGTTGAGGGTGGGCGGCATCTGTCATTTGTAGGTAACTGCGTGTTATTGTGGTGGAAGATAGTGTTATGTGTGGTGTGTGAGTTGCAGGGTTGTTGGGGACAGCACAAACGCCCAGCCCCCGGGCCACTGGAATTAACCAATTAAGGTTAAAATCCCCGACCCGGCGGGGAATCGAACTCAGGACCCTCTGAACCGAAGGCCAGTACGCTGATCATTCAGCCAACGAGTCGGACATTCTATCCCATGTGACGTAGGTATTTTGTAAATTTACAATACCTGATTCCCCTTCCCATCAACGAATATTTCCCCCAATTTGTCCTCTTGATTTCAAATTATATCTTCATATTGTGATCTTTCCTACTTTTAAAACCTCCACTCAAGCGTATTCGTTTACTAATGTCATTCCACGACATCTCTCCATTGACAGCTCGGAACGTACCGCTTAGTTGAGCAGCTCGCCTCCTTACTCCCAAGTCTTCCCAGCCCAAAGTTTGCAACATTTTCGTAATACTACACATTATAAAAATGTAGTTACTGGGATCATAAATATGTATTGTATTATAAGAAGACGCTATATAAAGGGGCTTTTCAGCCTCAGTGGCATGTAAAGCATGTTCAATAAATTCAATTCAATTCAATTCAATTCAATTCAATTCAATTCAATTCAATTCAATGTCGTAAATCACTCAGAACTAATCAGATCTTTTCCAGTTCTCGAATCAAGTAAATCTGTTGAGGGTCCCATGCACTGGAACCATACTCTAATTGGGGTCTTACCAGTTGACTTATATATCCTCTCCTTTACATCCTTACTACAAAGCCCTCAATACGATCAAAACCATACGAAGAGGTCTCTAACGTTTATTTACAATCTCGTTAAATCCTAATGAAGATATTTCCTTATATTCCCACTTAGGTACTTATTGTGACGCCCATGAAGCACTATCACCCCATAAGCACAGTAATTGTCCGACTCGTTGGCTGAATGGTCAGCGTACTGGCCTTCGGGTTCAGAGGGTGCCTGGTTCGATTCCCGGCCGGGTCGAGGATTTTAACCTTAATTGGTTAATTCCAATGGCCTGGGGGCTGGGCGTTTGTGCTGCCCCAACATCCCTGCAACTCACACACCACACATAACACTAACTTTCAGCACAATAACACGCAGTTACCTACATATGGCAGATGCCGCCCACCCTCATCGGAGGGTCTGCGTTACAAGGGCTGCACTCGGCTAGAAATAGCCACACGAAATTATATTATATAGCACAGTAATTAAATTTGAGAGGACTTTCTCCTGGTGAAACAACCTGACGTTTCACCCCATTTACCATTGTCGGCTGTCGATCTCACGACATTGTAGAGGCCTTTTTGTTGTCACTCACAATCATGTAACTTATTTTTTTACCTTACTAGCTACACGCCCCAGCCTCGCAGGGGAGCAGTTATGAATTTAAGGCAACAGGTTACTTTTAACGAACGACTTACAAGATTTCCTTGTACCGGTATACGAATTAGTCGTTTTTCCTCCAGTAATGATCACGAAAACATTTTGATTTTGATGTAACACGCGAAAAGGACGCGTAAAGCTGTACATAAGAAAAACATTCTCCACTGAGATCAACTCCAGCCACGCTGTGCGTGCGACACTGTGCTTTGATTATTGTTATGCCAAAGCAGACTCTTACCGGGAATTAAAGTTGTTTGAAATCAAAAGCGATATATGAAGAAATGTGTCGTCTTCATCATTTCATCCTCATCACGACACGCAGGTCGTCTACGGGCGTCGAATCAAAAGACCTGCATCTGGCGAGCCGAACTTGTCCTCGGACACTCCCGGCACTAAAAGCCATACGCCAATTTTTTTCTGAAAGTACAGATGAAAATAACATTCTATATATTAAATTTTATTCTTCATTTGTTACTTGAGGGGAATAAATAATTTATTTTGATGAGGAGTAACTAATTCATTTTTAAAGGTTGAAATTTGACGTCTTTTACTGCACACTGTAACAAAGAAAACAGTTATAATAGGTTATGTGTTGTAGATAATTAGAAATATGCTATCACGGGCTTTTTTGTAGAACTTATTATGCTGAACAATTCTTACCTGCATAGTACAGACGTATATTTAACGGTTTAGCCAGGGTAAGATGAAACGGCGCACGGAAGGCCGGTTTTCCTTCGACTTGCTGCACTCAAATCGTTACTGCTCGGTTTCCTTTGGTCATAGATGAATGTTTCTATACATAAATCCTTCTCGAGAAATGATTATTAGAATGGTTAAACCCGCATCAATGTCCATCCAGTGGTTCTTGAGATTAGCCCTCATCAACAGACAGACAGACAGACAGACAGACAGACAGACAGACAGACAGACAGACAGACAGACAGACAGACAGACAGACAGACAGACAGACAGACAGACTCGGGAACTTTATTTTATACTAAGTAGATATAAAATATAACATCATCCGCAACAAGCCTTATGTGTGATTCCAATTGCTTACAAATAGATATGAGATGATTATTCGTAGCGAGTTTTTCGGCCAGATGCCCTTCCTGACGTCAACCTGACCAAAGGATTTAAGGAGATGGAATGATGAAGTGATATGTGTAGAGGGTGAAACTCGGTGCCGGCACTTAGCCTACTCCTGTTCAACAGCACCAAGGGGTCTGTTCAATATTTTACGTCCCCATCCTATGGACGAATCACCATCAACAGCGTTGTATGTCCTCACTCCATATGAGCACTGCGGAGAGGTTTGGATTTTAATCCAGGCTTTTGGCACGCAATCTAGTGATTAAAAATTGTATACTAACACCTCTCCTACACTGCCCGCCAACATTATGATGGTGACATTTTTTTGGCCAACGGGAATCGAACCAGCTAACCACGG
Organism: Anabrus simplex; assembly: GCF_040414725.1. Classification (NCBI taxonomy): domain Eukaryota; kingdom Metazoa; phylum Arthropoda; class Insecta; order Orthoptera; family Tettigoniidae; genus Anabrus; species Anabrus simplex. The sequence continues at coordinate 463,497,351 of NC_090265.1, read as the reverse complement.
TGTCAGACCATACATACTTCACGCCTTAACAATCGTGTGGGTTCAATAATAGTCCTTGGGGAACCCCTTCTTAATCAGTACAGAATCAGACAACGCTTTACCGGCTCTAATTCTCTTAGTCTTCATCTACTCTAAATATACTCTACTTTTTTAGAAATTTACCCACTCGTTCAGTCACTCTTTTGTCTAGTCAAAAACCTCTCATTTTCGTTATTATTCTCGCATGATCTACCCCGTCAAAAGCCTTGGATACGCCAATACAGTCAACTTGAACTTGCGAACATAAAATATCTACTACATCTTGCTGAAATCCTACAAATTGAGTCTCAATGGAATAATGTCCGACTTGTTGGCTGAACGGTCAGCGTACTGGCCTTCAGTTCAGAGGGTCCCGGGTTCGATTCCCGGCCGGGTCGGGGATTTTAACCTTAATTGACTAATTCCAATGGCACGGGGGCTGGGTGTATGTGTTGTCTTCATCATTACTTCATCCTCATCATGACGCGCAGGTCGTCTACGGGCGTCAAATAGAAAGACCTGCACCTGGCGAGCCAAACCCTTGCTGGGATATCCCGGCACTAAAAGCCATACGACATTTCATTTCAATGGAATAATCTTACCTAAACACGAACACCCTTCTCTCAAATCAGTTAATAATTTCGAGAATGTGTCTAATAAAAGGAATTCTTTCTCAGAGTTTGCATTCAACACATATCAGCTCACTAGTCTTTACTTTTCATCGCTATGCTTATCACCCTTTCCTTTTTACACTGGGGCTCCTGTAGCAAATCATCTTCATGCAGACAATAATCAAATTAGTACTTCGGATACGGTACTATATCCCAATCCATCTTCTTTATTATATCCCCAGGAATCCTATCAATTGCAGTTTCCTTTCTAGCTTTAAAAGTCCTACCTGCTGGTTAAATACTTCTGCCTTCCGTGAATCCTAACCTGTACACTTCCCTGTGTCATTTGTGATTCCTGCAATGTCGTTGCTGTAACCTGTTTCTGCCGTGAAGTACCTATGCATACCCTTCCACTTTTCACTAAAATTCATATGACTGCCAATTATGCTTGCTATCATTACCCTTAGCTGAACTGTTTGCTAAGACGCGGCTGTGACCACTATATTAGGTACCGTCCTGACATCCATCAGGAGATGAGGTGGCAGAGAGTGGGATTTTAATCCATTTCTATTATTGTGTCTTGTTAGGCTGAGTGCATCCTTTTCAATTCCCTTTCAAAACTCCTTGTAGGACCAGGTATCAAACTAGAGCCAGCCTGGGTGAGAAGTTACTGTTCTAAACCTTGACCACTGTTGTGGGATCTTCACAGAAAATGTTTTCACTCTTATTAACACTACGCACGTTCTATAAATACCTTCTTAAATTTATAAACGGGCTTCGAAATAAAATACTGGAAATTCTAACAACTAAGTCACAACTAAGTAAAATTAATAATAATAATAATAATAATAATAATAATAATAATAATAATAATAATAATGTTATTTGTTTTACGTCCCACTAACTACTTTTTAAGGTCTTCGGAGACGCCGAGGTGCCGGAATTTAGTCCCGCAGGAGTTCTTTTACGTGTCAGTAAATCTACCGACACGAGGCTGTCGTATTTGAGCACCTTCAAATACCACTGGACTGAGCCAGGATCGAACCTGCCAAGTTGGGGTTAGAAGGCCAGCGCCTTAACCGTCTGAGCCACTCAGCCCGGCTAAGTAAAATTCAGAGTTACAAATGTGCGTAGCCGACTACACCCCTGCATATCCTCATCTGCATATACATCACTTACGGACATCCTGCTTGAGTAGGTTTGGATCCACTCCAGTTAGAACGTCGGTTAGCTCGAGTTGCTCTTTTATGTTCATCCTCGATACCCAACAGCCGACTCACTCCCCGAAACACTCCACTTAGACTTATCTGCTATATTGTCACCATATCTGACGTTCAGCCTCACACCTTAGAGATCAGTTACTTGTCCTTCTGATCTCAATGTCTCAGAGCCCTAGGTTCTATTCCAGGCTGGTTCGTAGGATTCGTACAGAACACGATGAGCTCGCTTGGCTTGGGGACTGGATTTATGCTGTCCCCAACACACTTGCAAATTGCAGGCCAGATAGAGTAGTATCCTCCAACGCAGTAACATGCAGTTTCCCATTCACTAGAGGCCCCACTCACACTTTGTAAGGACCGCATCTGTCTGCAAGAGCCAAACAATATAAGTATTACCATATCAAACAAACCGTCTATCGTCAACCATTTCCAGTATTTTATTTCGAAGCCCGTTTATAAATTTAAGAAGGTATTTATAAAACGTCCAACCATTCTTTTCTGAATATTGCTCACCAAAATATATTATCCACTAGTACCTCAAATACCGCCACCCACAATCCAGAGAAGAATACGAATTAAGGTACATTCATTTTCTCCACTTCGTAATTGCAAAAGTAATTCCTCACGAGAAATGTATTGTATAGCATAGACTCCTCCGGATTCTGAATCAAACTGCACATCAGAGTCCTTCATCATCTTCCCCAGTTAACTAAACTTAATAAAATGGAACACTCATATATAGGCCAGGGGCTGCCTGGCCGAGGCGGTAAAGGCGTGCTCGGTTCACCCGGAATGAAGTGGATTCGAATCCTTCACTTCTGGAGGTGCATATGGCCCTGAGGTTCACTCAGCCTACACCAAAAATGAGTACCAGGTTAATTCTTGGGGCCAAAGGTGGCCGGGCCTAGAGCTAACCACTCTACCCCATCAAGTGCCGAGGTTACGGATAGTGGAAGCCTTTACCTTCCACCCCTCCAAGGGCCTTCATGGCCTGTATGGAGATGACTTTGCTTTGCATATGTGGGCCATATTAGGTACAATCGCTCAAAAATATGACTGCATCGTATTGTATGCGACTCACATTTCATGTTTTATCAGACCTAATTTTAATTATTTTCGAAATATAATTCATCTCCGATGCTGACACAAAGCCTGTGCATACCCACAACAAACATTATACTGTATCTATAGGTTCAATTGCTCCTGAAAAAAGTGTACCTGTGAGAAAATTATACAATACCGTGAACTCTTCTTTTTGAGCGACTATAAATACCTACTTATATGTATGTACGCATTTTTTTTTTTTTACCGTTTATTCACAACATGTCCCCTTACATGACAATAATACTACATGCTTTGAGTAATCATATTACAAATGTAACTTAATTTTCTAATTACATGTGAGATATATTCTTAATTCCATTGCTGTTGTGATGTACATAAGTAAAATAGAATAATATAAACAAAACTGTATCCTTTCTTTCGCAGTTGTTCAAATACAATTGAGTTCATGAAACGTGCCGGTCCCGTGGTGTAGGGGTAGCGTGCCTGCCTCATACCTGGAGGCCCCGGGTTCAATTCCCCGCCAGGTCAGGGATTTTTACCTGCATCTGAGGGCTGGTTCGAGGCCCACTCAGCCTACGTGATTACAGTTGAGGAGCTATCTGATGGTGAAATGGCGGCCCCTGTCTAGAAAACCAAAAATAACGGCCGAGAGGATCCGTCGTGCTGACCACACGACACCTCGTAATCTGCAGACCTTCGGGCTGAGCTGCGGTCACTTGATAGGCTATGGCCCTTCGGGGCTGTTGTTCCATAGCGTTTCATGGAACGTAAGAACTGTGTAAAATATCTTTTGACTAACCTGCTCTTGCTCACTGGCCATGACTCTGTACCTAAAATATCTTCAATTAAAATGCTTCTTTCTTTCTCAAGTAATCAGCAATGAAATAATAAATGGTCAACAGTTTATCACTGGCATTGCATGGACATATGAGACTAAGCACTCAATATTTCCTGACCCGTTACCATTGAGGCGAAAGTTGGCTTTAAATGTATGCTAGTGGTTTTACGTCGCACCGACACAGATAGGTCTTATGGCGACGATGGGAGAGGAAAGGCCTAGAAGTTGGAAGGAAGCGACCGTGGCCTTAACTAAGGTACAGCCCCAGCATTTGCCTGGTGTGAAAATAGGAAACCACAGGAAACCACGGAAAACCTTCTTCAGGGCTGTCGACAATGGGATTCGAACCCACATCTCCCGGATGCAAGCTCACAGCCGCGCGCCTCTAACCGCACGGCCAACTCGCCCGGTAAAATGAATATATTGGGGAAAGTCTGTCTATTACAATGGCCATGAAGGCCCGTGGAGGAGTGGAAGGTCAAGGCTTCCGCTGTCCGTAACCTCGGGCTCTAAATGGGACGGAGAGGTCAGTTCTATGCCAGCCCGCCTTTTCCCCCAGAAATGAATCTGGTAATCATATTTTATGTAGGCTGAATGAACCTCATGGCCATATTCCTCTCCACAGAAGTGACGCCTCACAACGTCAGCTAGGCAGCTTCCAACAAGTAGGCCTAGATCTACATAAAAGCGTACCACTCCCATACTCTTCCACATTGTATTTATCTGTATAAAAATGGATATTGTGTGTGTATTTTCCAACATAGCCCTAGAAAGCACGGAGCAATTTCAACCAAATAAGGTACACTTATCACTTACTATCTGAGAAAAAAGTACTTTGGGGATAAGACACTCCTGTCACCGCTAAGGGTGGGATTGGGGTGGGATGACAAGTAAGAATTATTGAAAAAGACCAATATTAGTGTCGAATCCATTGTTTTCGGGGTCACTGAGATGAATAGTGACACTCCGGATGCCGTTTAAGTTCAATTTCAGCCCCCATCGTAATGCGAGTTGAGAAGGGGTGAAACAGATAATGTCCAAAATGACCGAGAGTATGGCTGTATGTGTGTATGTTTCAGCATAGCTCTCGATCAAACTTGTTACACAGACGACTTACTATCTGGAAAAAAATACTGTGGGTGAAGGAAACCCGCATCAATCCTGGTGGTGCAGATGAGGAGGGGTGAAATGTAAAAGTAATCAAAAATGACTAATTTTAATGTAGATTCCATAGTTTTCGGAGTCGTTGAGATGAATGGTGACACTTAGGATGCGGTTTAAATCCAAATTCAGCCCCAATGGGATAGGGGTGAGAAGGTATGAAACAGAAATTGTCCAAATTGACCAAGATTAGTATTAAATTCCATAGTTTCCGTGATCGCTAGGCTGATTTGTGACAGTCCCAATAACAGTTGGAATCGTGATCACCTATATGTATAAAATAAGAGTTTTGTCTGGTTTTTTTTTCAAAATTGAAAGAAAATGGTATTTCTGCATCGGTCGTGCCCACAGTAACAAGGAAATAAACCTTTTAATTTTCCGTCCGTCCGTCCGTCCGTCCGTCTGTCTGTCCGTCTGTCCGTCTGTCCGTCCGTCCGTCTGTCTGTATGCGCATCACGAGAAAACGGCTGAAGAAAATTTTATTAAAATTGGTATGTAAAGCCGGGGAATAAGTCGCCACAATCTAGACCATAAATAATTTGTTTCACCATTATTAAAATGTTAGTTTAGGGGAAGGCCTACAATTTAATTCTCAAATATTTATGTTATTATTAGTTCTATCGAATCACTGCTTAACTAAATTTATTCAGTATTAAATTTCCTATCATTTATGTCTTATACATTTTTATCGTATCTGCTATAATAACAGAGATATTTACAAATTTGGATTTTTGTTGCTAAGTCCATATCAGCGCTGAGCCATGAGAAAATGGGTAAACAGAATTTAATGAAAATCGGCATGTACTGTAAAGTCGGACAATAAGGAACTACAGTCTATGCTATAAATAATTTTATTCACCGTCGTTGAAATTGTAGTTTAGGAGAAGGCTCCTAACATTTCATTTTTAATTACCTATGTTATTGATCCTGTCAAAAAGTACTACATAACAAAAGTTATAGAGACTACAATTCCCGATCATCCTCTTATATAATAATAAGAGAGAAAAATGTAAGGGGTCTGACACTTGGAAGAACGAAGGTATCGACTTAAGAAAGACAAGGGTCACGAAGGGCGTGAAAATGAAGGACTCTCTTGGCCTCCATACGTAATACTGCCGGGGTCAGAAAAGGAGGTCGGATAGGATAAAATGATGAAATTGGGGAGCCTGCCACAAGTAAGTGGAAGCAATGTCAGGACTCACGGACAAGGGAAATTGTGAAGATGATTATAAAAAGGAAAAAATATCATAAATACACGATTGCTTGAATAATAAGACAAGAGGGAGTCATGGAAGAAAGGAGGATTCACTTTACATAAGATGCCCCAATACCACAGAGTCGGAAGGAAACTAAATATGAAGGCCTACGATATACACTGACTTAGCAAATGTCATGGGATAGTCACCTAATAGCGTGTGGGGCCTCCTCTGGCCCTGCGAACTGCAGTGAGACGCCGTGGAAGTGAGTCGACAAGTCCCTGGTAGTCCTCTGGACGCAGCTGACACCAAATCGTTTGCTCGTTTGCAGAGCGGCCGCCAATGCTGGTCTGTTCGTGGGTGCAGGATCAATGGCACGGAGCTTGCGTTCCAGAACATCCCAGATATGCTCGATAGGGTTCATATCGGGACTCCTGTGTGGCCATGGCAGTCGTTGGACCTCCTCTGCATGTTTCTGGAACCATTCCCGGGCGACGTGGGGGCGATGTGGCGGCGCGTTATCATCTTGAAACACCGCAGAACCGTCTGGGCGCTGGAAGGCCGGAAATGGGTGGAGATGGTCTCCGAGCAGCTCAACATACCGCGTACCATTCAAAGTCTCTTCCAGAACAACTAGGCAGCTCATTCCATACCAGGAAAATGCACCCCAGACCTTAACAGAGACACCAGCGCCCTGGACCACACCTTCGAGGCAGGCGGGATCCATCGCTTCATGTGGTCTGCGCCGTACACGGTGCCTCCCATCGGCATGGTGCAGTTGAAATCGTGATTCGTCCGACCACATCACGTTACGCCATTGTTCCAGTGTCCGTCCCTGGTGACTGGCGACAAATGCGTGTCGTTGTGCCCTACAGTATGACGTTGCGTTAACAGTGGCACCCGTGTGCGGCGCCGGCTCCCATACCCCATAGAACCCATGTTTCCACGGATTGTCCACTGGGAGACGTGTCTAGCACGGCCTGTGTTGAACTGAGCCGTGATCTGTCACTATTGACAATTCGTCTCAGATGTTGCCGGTCACGGTCATCGAGGGTGGCTGGACGGCCGGTCGTTCGTCTGTTGTGAACGGTGGCACCCGCATTCAGCCATTCACGATACACCCTGGACACGGTTGATCGTGTGAAGCCGAATTCTCGCACCAATTCCGAAATGGCACTTCCCATCCGTCGGGCACCGACCACCATACTCCGTTCGAACGGTGTCAGCTCACGACGACGTTCCATGTGACACCTGTCACATGCACAGCCATTGCTCACAAGGTCTCCTATACAACTGCCGCTGGCACAGGGGGCGTGTGGTGCGCAGACAACACACCTGCGCATCAGTGATCCGCTATTCCATGACATTTGCTCAGTCAGAGTAGAAAGCTCATAAAACTGATCAACAATAACATTACATTGACTATTGTTTGTTGTGATGTGCTTTGTGTATTCTGCTGCCAAACATCTCCGATAGATGGGATTACTGCTGCGTACCGGGTATAACAGCCTGCCTGAATATTGGCGGGAAGTAGCTGGAAGGTTAGATCTCTCTCTTCTTTAGCATACCATTGTCCGCCTCCGTAGCGTAACGGTTAGTGTTATTAACTGCCGTCCTCGGGTGCCTGGTTCGATTCCCGGTACTGCCGGAAATTTAAGAGCGGCAGGAGGGCTGGTACGTGGATGGAATGGTACATGCACCTCCATTGGGGGTGTGCCTTAAAAGAGCTGCACTACCTCAGGATGAGGACAAGAGTTCGCTTTTTTTTTTAGCATGCCATTCCTCTGGTTCATCAATTTTCTGATACTACTTGTACGTGAACACACTGGTTCATCATAGCATTCCAGCTACTCTGAGGCACTGATTGGAATGACCAGTGTGCAGACTTAACGGAATAGTGGCAGAAGAGTGTGCACGGCTGACTTCAGCCTGGTCATTCCAGCTCTGGAAATTTATGCTGTTCGTTAAAAGTGATAAAATGTGCGGCTTTTCACTTGATCGAGTATTTCATATAATAGCATTGCTTCGCTGGGGCCGATGACCTAGATGTTAGGCCCCTTTAAACAACAAGCATCATCATCAGCTTTTAATCGTGACATTCCTTCCGACTTCATTGTAATGACCTATATTGACTTCAGTTGGGGAAACCATAAAAACAGTCTTTCTGAGAATTCCGTAGGGAAGCACGGGTACATCAGCTAGTCATATATATATGGCGTGCGCATAAATACATAGAATTATCAGTTTTTAATTATTTAATTGTAAGGATCGACTACTTTCCAGACAATCTGAACGCGAAACAAAGTAATCTAAAACTCAAAAATTAAACACGTAGTTATAACTCTAAAACTTCAAAATAGTTCGTAAAAATGCCACTATACGTGACAATAAAGCTACAAAAATACGCTTCACACAAGATTAGGGTATCGGCTACAAATCCTAAAAGTAAACTTTCAAAACAGTACTCGAGCAGGGCCGGGTACTACAGCTAGTAATAAGTTACAGTAATTTTTTTTCTTTTTTGCCAGAGTTTAACGTCGCACTAACACATGGAAGGTTTTCGACAACGTAAGAATGGGAAAGGGCTAGGATTGGAAAGATTGAGTCCGTGGTCTTAATTAAGGTACAGCCCAGCTTTTGCCTGGTGTTAACATGGAAATCCACGTATAACCATGCAGTTTAACATGGATCTGAGGGCTAGTTCGAGGTCCACTCGGCCTGCGTGATTATAATTTAGGAGCTATCTGACGGTGAGATAGCGGTCCCGGTCTAATAAGCCAAGAATTGCGGCCCAGAGGATTCGTCGTGTTGAACACATGCCACCTCGTAATCTGCAAGCCTTCGGGCTGAAAAGCGGTCGTTTGGTAGGCCATGGCCATTCGAGGCTGTTATGCCATGGGGTTTGGTTTTCGGAATAGCCATGGACCACATAGTAGTGTTTACTATGTTCTGAAGGCCCTACCAAGAGAGGTCCATCGTCTGGTACTCGAGTTGTATTATATGTCACTTCCGCCTTTTTTTGTGACGCTACTGCCAACGTTGTAGTCATGTTGAAACACACTGTTTTCTTTCGACCGCGACCATATGAAGTTTATGAGGCCTTTGGAGAGATCATTTAAATTATTTTTTCACTAAATTTTATGGCTCGTTTGCCAATGATGAAGCTATGCTGAAACACTGAAACCTCTGAGATTTCCGAAGTTAAGCAACGTTTAGGGCCGGTATTATAATGAGGGTTTAAACTGAAGATTGAGTTAAACTGTAACTGAGTTTAAACCGATGTTGAGTCTTATAATGGCCGGCCTAAGTTAAACTGAGATGAAGGAGGAAATATACGATCTTGGTAGCAGTGACAGAGAGGAGATGACTGTCGATAATGTTTTGCAGTGACTTGCAAGAAAAAATGACTGTCGATAATGTTTTGCAGTGACTTGCAATTTTGACATTCAAACAGTCAAAAAGTCATTTTTACATACTTACCTTTTCGTTGCATGTTTTATTCTAGCACCAATTTGCTGAAATAGGGTAATGGCAGTCTGTTTCGTAAGCCTAAACCTATTTAAAAACTATTTTTCATTCCATGTATGAAAGTGACGTCCCCTTGCTCGGAAAACTCGTAGTGCCCGTGGTCGTTCAATAATTTACACCACTTCTTCGTCAACGCTTAGTATTTCTTCAAACACCTCAAAAATATCTTCGAGATCAATTCGTTCTGCCATATTGTAAGGTTATGTACTCTTAAACTTCAGTTTAAACGGTAGATGAGTGGCAGTAAAATTAATCTCTAGTTAAACTTAAGATTAAGATTTATAATACACGACTAACAGATAACTGAAGTTTAAACTGAACCAACAGTTTAAACCTCTATTATAATACCGGCCCTAGCGTGGTAACTACTTGGCCGGACAGCCAGGGTGCTGTTGGCTAGATGAGGATCAGAACTAACTGGGCACCCTAGCGTTAAGTAAACTCCGGCTCAGGATGCGTGATCATGTAAAAAAATGATGCTCTGACTTTACCTGTGGTTGCTCACTAAATCGTCTACGTCCTGCTATGGATAAAGCACCAGCTTTTCTTTTAGTACATTTCCTTTCCTTTTGTGCCAGCTTCGCGGTCAAAGGGATAGGATGATGATGATGATGATGATGATGCTTGTTGTTTAAAGGGGACTAACATTTAGGTCATCGGTCCCTAATGAGACGAAATGCCACGACAAATTAAAAGTCCAAAATCCTCCACTGACCAGAATTCAAAAAGTGAGGACGAAAAATGAATGGGTGGATATGAATTTAAAACAATCAGTGGATCCGACCCGCAATGCCGCACATTCACAAAAACTGACGTAAAACAATAGTATTACTGACCAAGGGATTGCTTCTATAGCTTGTAGTCTAAAGGGGTCCAAAATCCAACTCATCGGCCCCTCATAATGCTACTTATCAGTAGGAAAGTAGAACCACTGTATTTGTCATGTTGCGGTACTGATCAAACGTTAGCGTAGACTCGTGGTATTCCACACATTATGGTACTACTCTGAGGTAATGAAATTCGCACATGTAATATGTTTCGCACATTGCGGCCCCATTTACAGGGAACTCGAACCTATGGTGTTCCGCACATGAGTGTACTAGCCACAGGGACTCGTACTATCCCGTCGTGCTCCTCACATAGTGGGTATTAATCATAGCCAAGGCAGACCCATGGTGTTGCTCACCCATGGTGTCGCTCATATAGTGATACTAATCACAGATACTGTGAAACAACCACCGGAAGCACACACTGTCGCTACTAATCACAAACCTCTTGTGTACCTACAGTAACATCGTAGTACTACGCGTTAGTAAAAGCGACTCATGATATTCCCTGCATGATGGTACTAATTACAAGTACAGTAGTCTCATAGTTCTAATTCGATCATCCCTTGGTCGCCCCTTTTAGTCGCCTCTTACGACAGGCAGGGCATACCGTGGGTGTATTCTTTGTCTGCGTCCCCAACCCACAGGGGGTTGTGTGTTTGGTCCGCGAGAGCTATTTTATTTCGCTCTAGTCCGCCGGCAAGCCGGTTAGGACCCCCCCTATCCGCCACCTGGGACGCGCCACGTGGGATTATCACCTCTTCCCCTGCTACGCCAGCGTGGTAGGTTCGTGGCAAAGGGATAGGGTGTCTGGCTCTTTCTCGGAGGTACTGGGTTCGATTCCTGGCGAGGTTAGGGATTTTTTCCTGCATCTAAGGGCTGGTTCGAGGTCCATTCAGCCCACGTAAGAACAATTGAGGAGCCATCCGACTGTGAGATAAAAGCCCCGGCCAAGAAAGCCAAGAAGAACGTTTGAGAGGATTCATCACGCAGACCATGCGTCACTTCGTAATCCGCAGGCCTTCAAACTGAACAGCGGTCGCTTGGTACAAGGCCCATCAGAAATGTAGCACGTTGGGGAAGGTGAGTTTATTTTTCCAAATGCCGCCATTCTTCGAAGGATCGGTTCTCGTACTTAGACTACATAATAAATCACAAATTTTGAAAATGTTGTAAGAGTTCTACTTTTTCTGTCGGTGAGTGTTTAAGGTACACTTCAAACAGCTGCAGCTTCTATTTTGATTATGTCCGTCTCCTTAGCTGCATGGTCAGCCTCTAGCTTTTCGTTCAAGGGCCCAGGGTTCGATTCCTGACCATGTTACGCATTTTAGCGATGCCTGATTAATCCCTCTGGGTCGGGGACAGGGTGTTGGTGTTTGTCACGGTATATAAGTGTTCATATACACGTAGCACAACATACCACCCTATCAAACACTTATCATCATCATCATCATCATCGTCGTCGTCGTCCCCGCTGTAGGCCTTCACTCAGTGGCGAGTATAATGCTTCCGAGTGGGTCGCCGATTGTGGGTTCTTCAGCCACCACTACAGAAGGCCACAGTAGTGAATACATCTCTTCACATGGGGTTGGTATCAGAGAGACCCGGCTGTCGAACATGTTCAATTCTCCATGTGGCAAATCCGGCTCCACCAGGGTGTTGTAGAAAGGAAGAGATGCCACTGTAATGGTTATCGTAGTTTTTTTCTTTTTTTTTCCCGCTAGTTGCTTTACGTCGCACCGACACAGAAGATAGGTCTTATGGCGACGATGGGACAGGAAAGGGCTAGGAGTGGGAAGGAAGCAGCCGTGGCCTTAATTAAGGTACAGTCCCAGCATTTTCCTGGTGTGAAAATGGGAAACCACGGAAAACCATTTTCAGGGCTGCCGACAGTGGGGTTCGAACCTACTATCTCCCGAAACTGGATACTGGCTATCATTATTTTAAGAGCCATATAAGGTTATTAACTTGTCTACACATTTCTCTTGGGAGAAAGAAAGAAAGAAAGAAAGAGAAAGAGAAAGAAAGACAGAAACGGAAAGGCATAAAAAATTGTAACAGGGGCGGTTGATACTATGTAAATCAAAGCGAACTAATATTGCGTAAGCGGATAATGCAAGTATGTGCAGAGCGTTGTCTACAAGGTTCCACAAACAAATTCCTGAGTTCATCTACCGTGGTGGAAGTCGAAGCACGATTCTTGAGTCAGCAGAATGTTCTTAATTAGCTTGACGTTGAGTGAACCAAGACATTTTATAAGAATTAGTTCTGCGCGGCAGTAGCAGGCAATTTCTGTGGAAATTGCTGCCGTCAACGAAGAGACAGTTTTCCTGGAGTTGGTTATGAAGCTTGGCGAAGCGCTTCATGCTGTAAGCCTGAGGCGCATAGACAAAACAAGTCGTCTCCCTCCCTCTCTCTTTAGCGAACCAGCTAGAGGGAGCTAGCCTAAACTAGTGTCTAGACATTGCGTCTGTGTGTTTACCTGACTCGCTTCTGCTGGCACACTCAGGCGGCTTTGAACAAGCGGAAGTGCAGTCGCCCTGTTCTCAGGTGACCTTGCCCACGCCTTGCTACCCAGCGAGAGAGATCAGAAACCCGTCCTCTTTATGTCAATGACCGCCAATCATACGCTATTCATAGCTTTTAAGTATTAATATATTTGAATTTGTTCCTGTGTTTTATTCATTTTAAGGACATCTGGTTGTCACGTCTGTGTATTGATGTGTATAGGACCTATCTGAAAAAGTTTGTTAGTGTGGTGGTTACAGTACTGGCGTGATAAATCTATCTATCTATCTATCTATCTATCTATCTATCTATCTATCTATCTATCTATCTTTTTCACTTCAAGGGTAAAGCCTTGTCTCTGACTAGGAGATTCGGGTAGACAGGAGAGAGCAGAAAGAAAAAAAAAACGATGTATGAGGTTTGGGAGATGGTGGGATCCTTTTCGCTAAGGTTCTTTGTTTCTTTTTATACATGTTGACTTTTCATATCTATTTGATAGGAACTAGGTCTAACATAGATTTTTATTACGTACAAATTGACATTTTATCCGGCAGGGTTAGTTACCAACAGGAAGGGCATCCGGCTGCAAAACTGGGTCAAGTTCATACCAAGTGCTGACCCCTATACATTGGAGAAAAGACCAGAAGAACAAGAAGACGAAGAATTGACATTTCTTGAGGGTTGGATAACATTACAGTAAGACAGGGAATGGGTCTCATTATGGAGTACGCATGTTAGTTATACATAAGCCTATGTATTGAATGGTGATGACCAGGGGTGATGGTGATGATTAATTATAATTAGTGCACCGGAAAAAATAGTTTTGCTATTGCTAACGTTGCAATAACACATTCGGCGAAGCCGAGGGAGGAAAGGACAGTGTCTGGGAAGGTAGTGGCATCAATAAGTATAACTTCACTGTAATTAAGTATATGAAATATGAGGGTCTGGATAAGTTTTTTCCTTTTGCCATTTGCTTTACGTCGCACCGACACATATACGTATTTTGGCGACGTTGGGATAGGAAAGGCCTAGCAATGGGAAGGAAGCGGCCGTGGCCTTAATAAAGGTACAGCCCCAGCATTTGCCTGGCGTGAACATGGGAAACCACGGAAAACCATCTTCAGGGCTGCCGACAGTGGGGATCGAACCACTATCTTCCGGATGCAACCTCACAGCTGCGCGCCCCTAACCGTACGGCCAACTCGCCGGGTAGCAGCTCTTTTCAGGCACACCCCAATGGAGGTGAGCTGCATGTACCACTTCAACCACATACCAGCCCTCCTGCCATTCTTACATTTTTGGCTGTACCGGGAATCGAACACGGTACTCCGAGGACGGCAGCTACTAACACTAAGCATAGTGTTAATTAGTGTTGAAAAACTTCAAAGAGCATACAAAATTACTTGGAACAGATACAATGAAAGAACTATATTAAATAAGGCGTAATTACGACATTATAACACAGTAGTTAAAACAGAAGCACTTTATGCATCTCAAACTTTTATATTTGGTGGCAGATCTCGAATAAAGATGGTCGAAAAACATGAAAGAAAAGTCCTCAGGAAAATCTCAGAACCAAAGTCCGAAAATGGAATTTGGATGAAAAAGAAATCAAATGAAATCTATCAAATTACAGAAAAAAAGCACAGATTAAATCAGGAAAGGACGATTATAATTTTATGGTCACGTATACTATATAGAATGGATAGCAACAGGCTCACAAAGAACATTTTAAACTTAGCCTTATCAATGAAAAATGACAATAATTGGCTAAAAGAAATCAGTGAAGACCTAAATAAAATTGGCATAATGAGGAAACCACTCAAGATAGAATGAAATTCAGAACCTTAATTCACCAACACAAATTTTCTGTAAAGCCCACCCGACTAAATACAGGACAGATTGAACAACGTAAAAAGGAACACAGTGATATGATGAAGAGATATTGGGAAGAGAAGAAGAAGAAAAAGGGGGTCTCATAAGTTCAAACGAACTCCTTGGTTGGGCATAACGAATCAATAATAATAATAATAATAATAATAATAATAATAATAATAATAATAATAATAATAATAATAATAATAATAGTGTCCGCCTCTGTGGTGTAGTGGTTAGTGTGATTAGCTGCCACCCCTGGAGGCCCGGGTTCGATTCCCGGCTCTGCCACGAAGTTGAAAAGTGGTAGGAGGCTGGAACTGGGCTCACTCAACCTCGGGAGGTCAACTGAGTAGAGGTGCGTTCGATTCCCACCTCAGCCATCCTGGATATGATTTTCCGTGGTTTCCCACTTCTTCTCCAGCCAAATGCTGTGATGGCATCTAACTTAAGGCCACGGCCGCTTCCTTCCCTCTTCCTTGTCTATCCCTTCCAAACTTCCCATCCCCCAGCTAGGCCCCTGTTCAGAATAGCAGGTAAGGCCACCTGGGCGAGGTAGTGGTACTCCTCCCCAGTTGTATCTCCCAATCCAGTGTCTGAAGCTCCAGGACACTGCCCTTGAGGCGGTAGAGGAAGGATCCCTCGCTGAGTCCATGGGAAAACAACCTGGAGTGTAAGCAGATTAAGAATAATAATAATAATAAGAAGAAGAAGAAGAAGAAGAAGAAGAAGAAGACGAAGAAGAAGAAGAAGAAGAAGAAGAAGAAGAAGAAGAAGAATAATATTCGTATTTCCATAGCTACCTTGTACAGACATGTTCATTTGACACCGTTTAGGTTACCTGTGCATCAATTTCAAACGTTTCGTTTTATTCTACCACATGAGTGCGTAAACCGAATCACTTTTTTTTGCCTTACGTCGCACGGACACAGACAGGTCTTATGGCGACGATGGGACAGGAAAGGCCTAGGAATGGGAAGGAAGTGGCCGTGACCTTAATTAAGGTACATTACCAACATTTGCCTGGTGTGAAAATGGGAAACCACGGAAAACCATTTTCAGGGCTGCCGAGAGTGGGATTCGAGCCCACTATCTCTCGGATGCGAGCTCACAGCTGCGCGCTCCTAACAATACGGTCAACTCGCCCGGTAAACCGAATCCCTCTGGGGTGATGTGTTACAGACATCTTTTACATGCCGATATGAAGTGTCGAATTAGCTTTATCCCCGCCCTTCAAGAATCCTACTAGCCCTGCCGGATTTGAACCCGCGATTTGGGATCCGGTGGCCGGCACATACCACTGATCCACAGAAGGGGCTATTCAGAAAAAAGGCCGGCTAACAGATTTTCTGTACTTTCGGATCTGAGGACCTAAGTTTCGATAATACGTCGATTGACATTACCTTCCCAGTCCTAATGACTGGCTTGGCTTGTCACTGGGTTACTAAAGTAAGTTTTTTTAATTATCCCATATTATTGCAGGAATATGAATACAGTACATTCCTTGTTGAAATGCTGCTGAAAGACCTTGAGAGAACAATATTTAGATCCTGGTGTTAGACTTAAAACTGGTCCGAAGGATCAGAAAGGTGTGCGCGATCTTAGGTACCACAACTAAGAAGAGAACTAGATTAATATACCACTATCGGCCATCTTAGAAAAGAAATTTCTAGTAAGGCCCCCTCTTCAACACTTGGCGAATGTAGGGATGGGGCCGATGATATGCACCGTGATGGCTTCCTTCCCAATGCTAACTGTAATGACTTACATTTATGCAGCATTGCCAAACAGCTTATCAGACCTCATACAAGAGGTGTCTCTGAGGATCAATGTCCCAAAGTTCGAAGTAGACAAGAAACTACGCATTCAGTATCGTCGTGGTTGGCATATTTAAGCACTTTGGTAGTGCTCTCAGCGTCAACCGACATAATTAACTAGTCATTCAGCGTTAGATACAGTCGAGAAAACGTCCACTTTCACTGCTAGACAACAGCGTAATTGGTAGACAATCTGTCCGTGTGGTACTACTTCATCAAGTCTACACCCAGAAGTTCGGATCACAGATTTTATTATTATCATTATTATTGCAGCTGTTCTTTTCTATTTGTTTTACATCGCACCGACACAGATAGGGACAGGAAAGGCCTAGGAATTGGAAGGAAGCGGCCGTGGGCTTAATTAAGGTACCACCCCAGCATTTGCCTGGTTTGAAAATGAGAAACCACGGAAAACCAGAGTGCCGACAGTGGGATTCGAACCCACTATCTCCCGGATGCGAGCTCACAGCTGAACGGCCAGCTCGCCCGGTATTTGGTTGTTAAATGTCGCACTGAATCGTGTAGGCTTTCATCTATGCCGGGATATGGAAGAATTAGGATTGCTTATTTTGCTAGTGGCTTTACGTCGCACCGATACAGATAGATCTCATAGCGACGATGGGATAGGATATGCCCCAGCATTTGCCTGGTGTGAACATGAGAAACCACTGAAAACCATCTTCAGGGCTGCCGACAGGGGGATTCCAACCCACTATCTGCCGGATGCAAGCTCACAGCCGCGCGTCCCTAACCGCACGGCCAACTCGCCCGGTAGATTATTTCTGCTAGTGGTTTTACGTCGCACCGACACAGATAGGTCTTATGGCGACGATGGGATAGGAAAGGCCAAGGAGTTGGAAGTAAGCGGCCGTGCCCTTCAGATATCGGACGGCCAACTCGCCCGGTAGAATTAGGATTGATCTTAACTGGTTGAAGAATGGCTGTCAAGGTTCAACCTCACCATCTTGTGGATGTAATCTTACAGCTACATGACCCATCCTGCGAACTCAATTTGTTTTTAATGTCACCGCCATCATCATCATCATCAGCAGCAGCAGCAGCAGCAGCAGCAGCATCAGAGGGCTGTTAACCAAGATATCTTACACCTTCACCTAAAGTAACACAACCTCTAATTTCACTCTGACTGTGAGCACGTACAAGTTTCATACCCTCCCTTTGACGTGTCTTGTTTTATAAATTTCTGGCTTTTAACAAATACATGTAGTTACTTTATCATTTGACTGAAACTTTTACTGCACTTGTCAGAAACAGACAAGTGTAAAATTACTTTGATATTCTGCTCAAATTGCCATTCCTGGAAACCAACGATAAAAGCCATCTATGAAATTACGAAACAATTGATGTGTGAGGTGCTATGTGGCTATATACGCATGAGGTAGCCTACCTATAAAATGATGGAGAATCCACCTATGATATACAACACCGAATATGTAATTTATATGTGAATATGTACGTGATTGCGCTGTAGGTATTGTTTCATCACCCGTAATGGAGTAGCCTATTGGTAAATATATTTTAAACATGTTGAATGTATTTCTGAACAACTGCGTCACGTAACAAGTAAGGAAGTATTTTTAGTTATTTTTTGCATTAATTTCCAGTGACTGTTTTGAATTATAATGTTACACTGCCATGGCGATACAGCCCTGATGGGCCTTGGCGTATCAAGCGATCGCTGCTCAGCCCGAAGGCTTGTCGATTATGAGATGACGCGTCGTCGACACGACGAATCCTCCCGGAATTTTTATATTTTTTTAGACTGAGGTCGCTATCTCATCATCAGATAGCTCTTCAGTAGGGATGTTGTGAAGCACTACTGTCAGATGACTCGCGAGTAGTAGACGGTATGCACTTCTCGTTCGTCATTTCGTTGCTTTCCTAATGGGGACTTTCTCTGTTGGCAGAAGAAGTTGTGCACTGCTTAATCTTTTTATATAAAAGAACGACTATAAAAAGAGTTTTCCTAGTGAAATATTGTCCTGAGGCCTTTAATTTAAATCCTCATTCGTTTCTCTAAATGCATTGAAAACCTACAGCCTATTTTCCAGTCATTGACCGGGTCGGGGATGGAAGGAATGAAGCAAATATAGGCTATTAGTACGATGGGGTCGCCACTCCCAAAGTGACTTATTAATGACTGATAGATGCTATGAAATGAGAATGGATAGTGTTGCTGGAATGAAAGATGACAGGGAAAACCGGAGTACCCGGAGAAAAACCTGTCCCGCCTCCGCTTTTTCCAGCACAAATCTCACATTGAGTGACCGGGATTTGAACCACGGTATCCAGTGGTGAGAGGCCGACGCGCTGCCGTCTGAGCCACGGAGGATCCTCTAAATGTATTCAACTTTAGAAATTAGATCGCTTCAAAGTTTCAAACTAACGATTTCCGTGGTCTAATTTTGTGATGATGTCACATCTGCACATACTAATTTGGGCGAAATGTTATTTTATAAAACTGCGACACTATTGCTACGAAAAACTCCGTTCGTTGGATGTAAACCAAGGGAGCTATAAGCGTTAGAAATTATAGCTGCCGATTCCCTGTTGTGAGCTTACGAGTGCATGTTTTAAATGACGTTAAAATGCTCCTCCCCAACAAAAAGAAAGCTGCGAAGCCTTACTACCGCTGCGTTCCAACATGCCAAAATAAGTGAGCTGTTAGTCTGTTCATACCACCAATTCCCTAGGTGGGAGCCTTTACGGAAACAGTGGTTGTATACTTGACAAACTCAAGAAAGGTCTGTATTCTGAATCACATAGTGACCTATAATTTGAAACTGGAACGTTATCAATTTCAGACTTTCTAAAAACGAAAGAAATCACCACTTCCAAGTTTAAAATATTTACTTCTGTCCAATGTGCTGATACAAGGTCTTGCAACTCTTAAATAGGTGAAGGGAAATCGCATTCAGACAGACTAGTAAAAGCCACTAATAAGGCAGCCTCTAACTGAAGAAACCCTGATTTGCTAGTGATTTAACGTCGCACTAAAATATTGAAGGTTTTCGGACACGCAAGGATGGGAAAGGGCTAGGGTTGGGAATGAAGCAGCCGTGGCCTTAATTAAGGTACAGCTCCACCATTATTTTGCCTCGTATGTAAATGGGAACCAGGAAAAGGGTAGGATTCGAACCCACCCTCTCACGAATGCGACTGAAGAAACAAATAATATACTTCAGGCAAGTTCCCACAGAATTCACCGTTAAACAAAACCACTAAAAGCCACTAAAAGCAAGGGTTGCTATATTTTATACTTCACATTTTATCAGCACTTGCTTTCTTTGGCTTATTTTAGAGCCCCTTTTCTTCAATTTTGCTTTAAAACTAGTGATTGTTATTGTGCCTATATTATTACTTTCACCTTTCACAGCATTAGGAAAAGATAGCTCTATTTTGTATCAATAAAAATAAAGGTCTTTCGCTTGAAAACCGGAAATTCTGAAACACTCTGTACGAATATTATGCGAGATAACTACGAAGCAGGAAACTCATACCATCTATTACCATTACGCTGCCCAGCGGACAAGTTTGACATGACATTACTCTCATGTAGGCTGAGTGGACCGTGAACCAGCCCTCAGATCCAAGCACAAGTACCTAAACTGACCGGGAATCGAATGTGGGTTCTCCCGGTAAAAGACAGGCTCGCCAGATCTCTAGACCGCGAAGAAGGCTTACAGTACTCTAAATAATTTTTCATTGTCATTATATTTGCTTCTTTTTAATTAATTTCTTTCTTCCTTTTTCTTCTTCCGTTTTGATTACTTTTCTGTTACACTCTTCCTTGTAATATTTCATTTTCGTGTAATTATTTAAGTACTGGTTGCATTTTGTTGTGGGTATGTGATGTAGGTTTTAATTCAATTGCGCTGTTTTACCGCCGTAAGCAGACATTGCCATAAGGTAATCATCCAATTTCAATACATTTAATAATAATACTAATAATAATAATAATAATAATAATAGTAATAATAATTCTGCGCGGAGTCCTACCCTGGTATACATTAACGTAAAAACTCGACTAAGCATAAGAATTTCGCCAGGCGCTTCGGAAGACTACAAAAAATTTGTGCAAAATTTGAGCAAAGACTTGAAGTAAGTAATCCCATCAGGACTTGGTACAAGGTAACTGCCTTGTAAGTAGTGAGAGAAAAGTGTATAGACCAAGAACTGTGAGGAAGTCTTTGAGACTCCACACAAATACTCTGTCTTGAGTTTCGTGAGCGTCAGAATTCGATGCCTTCGAGTCGCCTCCAACCCAGGTGGGAGCTCTTCTATTACAGATGACTAAGTATTTTTTAGGTTTTTGTTGCAAACTATGAAGATGACGACGGTCCTATTTCAAGGTAAACGTCCCATGCTAACAAAGGTCGTTAATAAAACATAATTAACCAGTGACCTACTTATCTCAAGATATGATGTAAATGCACATTATTTTATCGTGCAACAAAAGAACGAGGTCAGGTAAACATGTGGCAAAGAACAAGAAGCCAAAGAAACAAAACTGGTATAGAAAACGTCGAAAAAATTAAACAAGAGAAAAATCATTTTAATTTGAAATTTTTGTGTGTGGTTACAATATCTGCTAGCTGTTCGTACAGACATAATAAGCTACATCTGGTTGTTTGAGGCGGAGAACGGTGACGTACTAAGAATATTAAATTTCTCTGTTGTTCAAGAATAGTGAATTTCTCTTTTATGAGAGTTCAAGAATTTCTGTGCTATTCGTGGTCAAGGATAGTGAATTTTGTAATGTTCGAGGCCGAATACTATCACGCAATCATGTTCCTACGAAAACCAAATTTTCACAACAAAAATTGCATGGTGTGAGTGTGTGTGAACTTTCCCTTTATAGTTCATTCACAAGAAGCAAACCACGAGCAAAATTGGCTTGCAGTTTTCACACGTATATCATAAGCTCACCGGACAAAAAATTAGTCACCACTGGCGAAATCATTACAAACATCATTTAATACCGTGTCATGATGGTGTTGTTTGCTAATTTTTACTGTTTCTTTCACGGGTGTAATTAATTAATTAATTAATTTAGTGCACGTGGGTTCCCGCGCATTTTAACAGTACGTCCTGGACGTACCAGTAACCGCCTGGATTCTGTTAAGTGAGTCCAGAAGGTTGTGCAGGTCCGTCGCATCTATAGTAATCGCCACGTAAGGCAATACCCCAGAAAGTAAATTTCGCCGCCCGATGCTCTTTTTTTTTATGTAATAGCTGATCACTGCTGCCAACCTGCCTGGTTACATATTAAAATCACCAGACATAACCATAACAAACTAACCTCAATGTAAACACCGATAATGAATGTTTCCCTACCCTAGTAAATAATAAAAGTTAAGATGAAATAAATCAAGATATTCATAATTAAGTCGATTTCCACGCTCGATGAGGAATTAAGGAAATAAACACACTTTTTCACTCAAATTAATGTTACATATATTTGTCTTTATTTTGATACACAGTAGGCGTACTAAAACCATATTCTTGAAAAGAGGGGCGTGTTAAACGATGCATTTTATTTAATAAATATTTGCAGTGTGATTTTCGAAAGTTCCAGACATCCAATGACTTCCCTTTCTTTTGCGCGAACATTTCCTTCTCTCTTCATTACCGATAACCAGTAAGGAGGGAGATTATTGGGCATATTTTCAGCTTGCAGGCTGGTTATATCTTCAAGCTTATCAGGAAACATATAGGAATACTAATGTGCCAAGCTCCGTGAACAGAAATTAGGTCAGCTTTCAGGTTCACTGCCAAAATTTCGTCCCGCAAGAGTTACTTCCTGTGCCGGTAGATCTAGACATGAGACTGGCGTATTTGAGCACTTTCATCATTTCACACAAACTATGTTATTAAATGCATTATCCGAACACGCCACAATTCTACTTACCTGGTATTAGCCAAATAGATTTAAAATCCCACAGAAAAAGAAAATATGCTTTAAATATTCTCGCAAATGTATCACTAGTGACTTTAATGGCAATGCGGTGGCAAAACGCAATTCACGCCAGAACAGTGATTGAACGTTGCCAACGTGCCAGATTAACGGTAAGTGTAAGACGTCGTATCGGCAAGTAGGGTCCCTAAAATGTATGGTTACCGACACTGAAAAAGACCTGCAAAATACCCAACAGCAAGAAAAGTAACTATAGATCAATACCTTAATATTACAGGGGAGAAAAGGTAAGGTTACACCCTTAGGGTACGTCCTTACACGGAGAGGACTATAGGTTAAGCCACTCATTGAGGATCTGATCGCGCAATTCCAACAAATTGCGGGGATGCTGTTGTCAGTGTTTTAATCCGCTATTCCAACATCTCTCACAGATGTTCCATGGGGTTCGAGTCAGGTGATTTTGCAGGCCAATCGAGATGTAATAGGTTGGCAAGTTTTCATATGACCAGTGACATATTGAGCCAATAATTCTACCTTGCTAACATTTCAGCTACAAGATGAAGTGCATTCATATTTTTATTGCAAGCTCATCTCGCGTTCTGTGGCGTGACAACTTACAGCGGGAAGTGGTCCACCAATTTGAACGAGATCGGAACATTTCGGCAGACCTCGGGTAATTAATAATGAAATTCTGGATAATAACCCTCATTGCGAGAGATTTCGGCACTGTCATTAACTAAGAAATAAGTAATTAAGGGTTTTGGGAAATATCTGACGAAGCTGAAGTCCACAGGGTGGAAATGTGTTTAATTATGTTCGGAAAGACGTTAGCATGCATACTGGCAGAGTGGGGGTACACGTGTCAAGGATATACTGTCAATGTGTGGGAACCCAGGTGCACGAAATTAATTACGCCCGTGAAAGAAACAGGAAAAATTAGCAAACAACTCCATCATGACTGAAAAAAGTAGAATCTCTGGAGTGAATCTGGAAGAAATCGGTCCAGTGGTCATCAGTTGGAATGACTGAACAACAGTACAGTAGATAACGCCAAGCAGAGCGTCCGTTCTACATGCATAAATACTTCCTCCTCAATCAAGAGCGTCAGTCATCATTCTCTTGTCTAAGAGTGTGATTCTGCGTCAAGCGACATTAAGAAGGTTTAAAATGGGCGAAATAGATTTGTAGAATCTCCGAAGCTTGAGGGAGGAATGTATTACCAAGTGGTAAATGGTGAACGGAGACAAATTAGATATTGATAACATTGTATCCACAATATCCATCCCGGCCGGGGTAGAAAATCATAAGTTAAATAATTTTAGGATTCCTGAACTTCTCATATGGAGACAGAAGATTCATAGAGAGCTCTTGTGAATTACTGCGGACGATATTTTTGGTAATCGGTAAGAGAGGACTGTAGTCTGGCGGAGATAAGCTTGTGTCTCACGGTCAGTCACACCTGTGAAATATCTGGATAGGAAGGAGTTGAGAGGTCTCCAAAAACTGTATTAGTTGAGTTCTCCACACGAAGTGGGGTGGTTTAACTGTTGTATAAATGTACGTAATAACATTTTTGTCAATGTTAGATATAAAAGAAAATTAATGTACGTTGCTTCAAGCCAAGTGCAGAATCTGTGTATTTATAAGGTAGAGTTTTAAGCGAAAAATGCGTCTTGCAATTATGAGAGGCTAAGTCCGAGTTGGCTGGCATAAAATGAAGCCAAGAAAACGCCATGCCAACGACGAAATACAGGTCTGTCTAATTTAAATATCATGTTTTGTAGTTAGAAATGTAAATGATTGTCCCTTTAAATTAATAAATTAATTAATCATAACATCGCGTTGTATATGTGGCGTGTGTATATTTAAATGTTGCGACGACGATGATGTGCCTTGTCGTTATTCTAGTGTGGAGGCGAATTGTCTATTATTTTTGTCAGCGTGCGGGATTTTAAAATGTGTTTACATTTCTTTAAAAAATTTAACTGTAAAGTTAAATATTGCAATGAAAATCAATGAAATAATGTTCGGGCCGGTAAAAGTTTCAATAGTGATAACGAAAAAATAACCGTTATGAGTGTGATAAAGTCAAATATAAAATTATCCAATAATAATAATAATAATAATAATAATAATAATAATAATAATAATAATAATCACGTCAGGATAAAATTGAGACGATAGATTATGTGTTCAGCAGTAATGTCAAGCGAGATTTGCGGTTTGTATCGAAATCCAGTGAAGAAAATCATAAGCTGGCACTTTTTTGGAAACTTAAATTTTGTGACACCGTGTATTTGTGATACAGAAAATCACGGTATGCTATTTTCCTCCTGAGGTCAGGAAAAATTTCGAGAAGTTTATTCTGAGATCATTATAAATTTGTTTGTTCATAGGATCGCTTGTTTGGAGAATTAACATGGAAGGTCAGTTGGAGCCTCATACTCGAGTTGTGCCGTGAATATTGTGATGGTAGTGATTATTGCTTTCAGCGATATTACGTAATATCAAATGAGAGTTGAGTTTATTTTTATTTAGCTCACTTCATTTCATGTGTTTAGATTGTATTGAGGAATAGATTAAACTATTCGGACATGTTGTTTAATTTCGATTTCACGATTTATTGTAGGAAATAGAGTAATATTTCCAGGTTCGAGTTCATTTTTGTAGCGAATTTCACTTTATGTGTTAGAGTTTCAACGAGAATCAGATTTAAATATCCGGACATTGTGGTAAAAGTTTCGATTTCGCCTGGCAGTATGAATGATGTGGAGATACCATAACGTTGGCTCAACGATAGGTTTAGGATGCCACGTGTATTATACGGTATAACTTAAGGATGAGTAGACACAGCAACGCTGACTCAGCGACAGGATTAGGACGTCGTCTGTACATGGTCGAGTCGTAAGTTAGGCATTTTTGCGAATCGACTTGAACGATGTTAGTGTTTGCAGTAGTGGATAAGGTATTAGCAGGTACTATTCAGGCCATGTTCCGGCATAATTCTTACTAGCCAGAAGGTGCTCCCATAATAGCGTTGCATGAGTAGCGGCATGAATTTAAGGCTTGTCCCACGTGGAAACCTGGCTAATGGAGACTGACCCTTACTGCTTAGCTGCGCGTGTTCAAGTTCAATGAAGTTTTGCTCATAATTATTTACTTTTATTTACTTTAAGATTTATTGTTCGAGCGTTTGGTATATTATGATAGGGTTGTGTGTTGACACTTAGTTGGTTTTTGTAGGATTTACACTACGAATGCGGTTTGATTCGTCAGATGTTAATATATTTTATTTTCATTTTTCGTCATTCACATTATTTATGTGAGACGTTGATCTACAGATCACTTGTAGTTTGGTTGGGGACAAGTGTAGGTAGACAGATTTGTAATTGTAGTCGTAATTATAGAAAACTGGAAATATTGCCTTTTGTTGTTTATATTGTGGACTTGTATTTTAACGATTTTAACGACGTAATTCTTTTATAACCTGAAAGACCGAGCTCGATAGCTGCAGTCGCTTAAGTGCGGCCAGTATCCAGTAATCGGAAGATAGTGGGTTCGAGCCCCACTGTCGGCAGCCCTGAAGATGGTTTTCCGTGTTTTCCCATTTTTACACCAGGCAAATGCCGGGGCTATGCCTTAATTAAGGCCACGGCCGTTTCCTTCCAATTCCTAGGCCTTTCCTATCCTATCGTCGCCATAAGACCTATCTGTGTCGGTGCGACGTAAAAAAACAAAAAAAAAAACAACCTGAAAGTTGGTTAAGTGAGAACATTTTCAAGTGATCTATCACTTTTATTTAACTCCAGTGTTTGGCATTTCTTCTAAATGTATAATGAATTAATGTTTTCCTGCATTTCGCAGTTTTGTTCCTTCGAACGATGTAACGTAAGATCCCATCGGATCAAGTGTTGTTGGTTCCTTTCTAACATCTGTTTGGGGTGATGCATGTTTCAGCATCGGGATTCTGCTGTAACTTAAGGGCGTCACGAGATGGCAATACATGGTGGAATTCTTTTTTTGATTGTGACCATTGCTGTTAACTTGTAATGAACACCATGTTTTCAAGTACTATTTCGCAAACTATGCAAAGCTACTGATAGTCGATTTGGTTCGATTAAGGATCTATTCGTAGGGTGTTCCAGTATCCGATAGGACAGTTGACTGGTGGATAACCTTAATTAAATGTAAATATTGAATTCTAATTGTCGAAGGTTAGATTTTCCACGGATTTTGTGGATTACCCCTCACAAGGGGGCATTCCCTACTCGTCACCACCGATTTCGCTCAAATTTATAGAACATGCAGGGCTTGGATAGAAATGAAAGTACCCAAAGTGGGAACTCCAGATGGCCAAGCGTATAGAAAATAAAAATAAAAACGTTGACGCGGATCTCGCACCGTATAAGCCACTTACGTTAGTGCGCACACCGAGTAGTTGTTGGCGTAGCGGCAAAAGCTCGGACTGGTAATTCGATGGTCGTGGGTTCGACTCCCCGGGTGGAGATTGTTTTTTCTGTCAAATTTTATATTATTCGTTTTCCATTTACGCAAAAAGGTAAGTAATTCATTTTATGTATTTATTTATACGCAATAGGCATAGAAAAGGTAAAAAAAATTGGGATTTCATTGTCATTGCCTACCTGCGCCAAGAATCTATTGTTTGTGTACAGCCGCCAGGAGCAACCTTCACTTGTCAGGTGAAAACGAATCTTACAGCGAAACGACTATTCACGTTTATGGCACATTCTCCAAGGAGGGGATAGCCAATACAGGAGAAAAAAGAATTTCTGTTTGAACACGTCGGGAAAGTTCACAACTCCAAATTTTCTACAAATGTGCGCTCATTAAAAAATGACGTCCTATACACCTTTTGCATAGTCTATAAATAAATAAAATAAATTAAAATAAATGAATGATATACAAATTGAGAAAAATATTCTCCACACGGACAGTCGAACCCACGAACATCATCGAATTACTACTCCAAGCTCTTACCGCTACGCCAACTACTGCTCGGCGTGCGTACTAACGAAAGTGGCTTATACTGTGGGAGAGCCGCGTCAACATTTTTATTTTTATTTTCTACACGCTTGGCCAACTGGAGTTCCCACTTTAGGTACTTTCATTTCTATCCAAGCCCTGCATGTTCTATAAATTTGAGCGAAATCGGTGGTGACGAGTAGGGAATGTCCCGTTGTCAGTTATCATTTGGATCAATGGTGTTCGATTTCCAGGTTTTATTATCGTTTTCTGGCTTTTGCTGCCCACGTTTTCATTCTTTGAAAGACAATAATAAACAATTTCAATAAAATTTTACCACTCACGTTATGCATTGTGACTGCGTTAAAACATGTAAAAATTTTAAGTCCGCCTCTGTGGTGTAGTGGTTAGCGTGATTAGCTGCCAGCCCCGGAGGTCCGGGTTCGATTCCCGGCTCTGCCACGATATTTGAAAAGTGGTACGAGAGCTGGAACCGGGTCCACTCAGCCTCGGGAGGTCACCTGAGTAGAGATGGGTTCGATTCCCACCTCAGCCATCCTGGAAGTGGTTTTCCGTGGTTTCCCACTTCTCCTCCAGGCAAATGCCGGGATGGTACCTAACTTAAGGCCACGGCCGCTTCCTTCCCTCTTCCTTGCCTGTCCCATCCGATCTTCCCATCCCTCCACAAAGCCCCTATTCAGCATAGCAGGTGAGGCCGCCTGGGTGAGGTACTGGTCATTCTCCCCAGTTGTATCCCCGACCCAGAGTCTGAAGCTCCAGGACACTGCCCTTGAGGCGGTAGAGGTGGGATCCCTCGCTGAGTCTGAGAGAAAAACCGACCCTGGAGAGAAAACAGATTAAGAAGAAGAAGAAAATTTTAAGTGACCTTTTTGCCTATTTAATAAATAAATTATCGTGATTTATATTGAGTAAATATTTTAGTAAGCACATTTTTGCTCCTCATTTGAAGTAGTTATGCTCTCCTCTGAACCCTATCGTTTGGTCGGTGAAGTGACAGAAAAAAACTCGCAACGATCCCAAGATCCAAGAGTACGACATTTACGATATTGCTCTACTGAAGCAGCGAGGCAGACGACCAACGATGGAACGGTAAGTTCAAGGGTTCAGTATGTGTCAAGCCCGATGAACTTTGCTGTTGTCGCCTTGAAAATTCGGGGTATCAAAAGTATACTCATCATACAGATGTTGAACACCTGATCATCCAGAATGTTTAAATAAACGTGTTGGTTCATGTTAGTGGTCATCTCAACGAGCGGGCCCAATCCGTGATACGGAAAACACTCCCAAAACGTCGCAGACTCACCTCCGGCTTGAACCTGACCTTGCACACATCCAGGAAGAAATGCTTTATTTGGCATACGGTGCACTCGACGATGTGGGTCACATTACGTTCCTCCAGTCAGCTACTGTCCACGTTCGATGATTTCTAGCCCATCGAAGACGCTCAGCGTTATGTGCCTGTGTGAGCAATGGCCTCTTACGAGGTGACCGACTCCAAATGTTCATTGCATGCAGTTCTTGTCGCAATGTTCTCTCGCTAACAGGTTGGGATGAACCTTCATTCACTGACTGCAGCAATCCATGTGCGGTTTGGAAGCGATTTTGTTCCACAAGCCGTGGAACGCGTCTCCGGTCCCTCTCAGTCAGGATCTTTATCCGACCACAATTCTGACGTCGTGTTTCGTGGCCACGTGTAATACACCGCTACTTGTAGGCACGTTGAACAGTCCGCTGCGAAACAGCAACTTCACGCACCGTACGACCATGGGCACAGACAAATACAGTTACCCCTTTTTGCCACTCTGTCACATCCTTACAGATGCTGACATACACTGCCCGCTTGAAACATCAATATCTCACTGATCGCTACAGCCTTAAGCTAGCCATACACGTACAGGAAATGCTCAAGGAAAAAGCCTCCGGGATTTCCTTGGATATTTCCTCAACCGAACCCTCGCCCACACACGGAGAGGAAATCCTCAAGGAAAAACCCTTGGGGATTTTCTCAAGGTTCAACTCCAGGTTGACTGGTGGTGGTTGGTGGTTCACATGGTGTTGCAAATAATTTTCATCCTGGAAATTTTTTGAACCCACTTGCCACAAGAAAGGTTCATTCTGGTATATTTGTATAAATTCTGTTAAAAGTTCCCGAGACATGACGATATAGGACATTCCCGACAATCACTTCACTTCACAAATCCTCAAGGCCTACTGCCGTCAACACATACACGCAGCAAGAGACTGGGAAAACCCGGCCTGTTTGGCCTGAAGGCGGAAAAGAATTGAATTTTGTTCGGGATTGTTGGATCTCTCGCACCCAGCGCAGCCTCAAGGACGCCACCACATACGTTGAGGAATTCCTCACGCATTGGACTGTTCAGGCCGAACCTTGAGGAAATCTCGCTCGTGTATGGCCGCCTTTATGCTCACGTAAAGGCAGTGCGCGTGCGGTTCAGCACGGGACTCGTTCGCTGCGCCGCCTGTACAGGCTTAACGATCCACTTGTGCGTGCGCACCATGGTGACTAATATTTTGCCGGGTGAGCTTACTTGGAAATTTTGCCACCAAGTCGGTCCACATAATATTTTTGTAATGAAACGTCACTTTAAAATGGGGGTCTCATTACTGTGATCACTATATCAACAATCGCGTAAAACTAGAAGCTTGCTTGTTTGCATGCTTGCTTCGAATTTGTGTGTACCCAGTAATAAACTTGTGAAAATTTATAATTCGCACAGCCACTCACGTTGTTTTATAATTGGGCAATTCTATGCATATAAAAACATTTTTATCTGTGTTTTAACTGGACTTCATGCTTCATATTACATTCATGCTGCACCATTTTAACATTCAAGATTGACAAGACGCCAACACGCCGCGTCGCAAAGACTTTTTATTTAATTATTTTAACGTGTCCTCACCTTATTTTCGATGTTTGTATGTGTGACTGAAGATGCCCCATAAGAGAACGAAACATGTATCACGAGTATAGTCTCATGTAGTCTTTTCAATAAAGACAATCACAGTATTGTAAAGGTGGAATTATAAATTTAAATTTTCACAAGTTGATACTTTGACAATACGGGCTCTAATATGAAATTTATAACGTGCAATACCCACTGACAAAGTAAGCAATATTTTAATTATCCATGACTGGCTGAAGTGGTAGAATCGCAGCTTTCGGTTTAGACCGCTACGGGTTCTATTTCCAACCGGGTCGGGGGATTTTAGCAGCGTTTGGTTAATTTCTCTAGCTCGGAGACTGGGTGTTTTGTGTCAGTCTCAACACATATTCCCTCATTTAGATACAACTTTCAAAGGGTACAATACCACTTACAAAACACCACAGAAGCACGCAATAACGAATACATACATCAACATAGGGTTTGCATCAGGAATGACATCCGGCCGTAAAACCAGACCGCTCCATATCTGCGATTCAGTTTGCAACCACGACGCCTGGTGGAAAAGAACGGAAAAAGAAATTACTTTAACATCAACAACTGCTCGTAATCCAAACGATACACAATGAATGCTTACGTATCCTTTTTCCGGATTTGTACTCGGACCTGTACAGTGAACAGTATTAATGTCTTGGCTAACGAACACTGCAATGCTCTCTAAACGTCAAGTGCGAAAAATGTTCCAACACACAGGCAATACGGGTCATATATTTGGTTGTCGATCAATTTCATATGAGCTTCAATCATGTGAAAATTGTGTATGTTTATAGTTTGCCAGCCTTCTTTGGTACTCGAACCCTGAAGCCAGTCAGGTGTCACCACTCACGTCAGAGAGATTCGGCACAGGCAAATGTGAAACAAACCTACCGAGCTCGATAGCTGCAGTCGCTTAAGTGCGGCCAGTATCCAGTATTCGGTAGATAGTACGTTCGAACCCCACTGTCGGCAGCCCTGAAAATGGTTTTCCGTGGTTTCCCATTTTCACACCAGGCAAATGCTGGGGCTGTACCTTAATTAAGGCCACGGGCGCTTCCTTCCCACTCCCAGCCCTTCCCTGTCCCATCGTCGCCATAAGACCTATCTGTGTCGGCGCGACGTAAAGCAACTAGCAAAAAAAAAAAAAAAAAACCTAACGAATGAGGTGTCGACCGGTGACAAAAGACTTACCACATCAGCGAAAACTAGTAGCTTTATTCATAAACAACGAGATACCATGTAAGATTCTAAAAGAAAGCTGAGTAAAAATTAATGGGTCTTATATTTTCAACTCGGTGAGTTCGTAAAGCTCCTCTCACAGATACCAGACAGTCGTACTACTAAACCCAATAATTGTATTAGTACTGTATTGCAGCATACATTTCGTGGAACTCAATGGATGTCAATCAATACACTGGCGGGTCAATCCTCTTTTCTACACACTATAACACATACCGTACACCATAATATAGCAAATTATGACGAGACAAATTCCAGTCGATTTTTCTTCATAATACTAATTTATGAAATCAAAAGTAAGTTGCCCGTCCGTTATACAAATCTTCACGCCTTCACTGATCAAGACCAAAGTTCTCACCAAGGCCTATGAGGCACTCGGACGGGCCGTAGAGGTAGTTATATCGTTAAAGAATAAATAAAATAAAATTGGTCATAATATTTGATATACGGGTAGAATATTTTGTATTTACGCCATCTTTTTACCGAAACTCTTTTTTTTTTTGCTAGGGGCTTTACGTCGCACCGACACAGATAGGTCTTATGGCGAGGATGGGATAGGAAAGGCCTAGGAGTTGGAAGGAAGCGGCCGTGGCCTAATTAAGGTACAGCCCCAGCATTTGCCTGGTGTGAAAATGGGAAACCACGGAAAACCATCTTCAGGGCTGCCGATAGTGGGATTCGAACCTACTATCTCCCGGATGCAAGCTCACAGCCGCGCGCCTCTACGCGCACGGCCAACTCGCCCGGTACCGAAACTCTTAAGGGATAAAATATTAACCTGATACCGGTACTAGGTTTTCAAAGCCCGCGTGATCGTTAAGGTGCTGAAGTCTGAACGATATGACACTGTGGTTAGCCGGTTCGAGTCCCGTTGGTCGAGAAAATTTTCACCATCAGAATATTGGCCGGCAGGGTAGGGGAGGTGGTGGTATACAATTTCTAATCACAAGATTGCGTACCAAAAGCCTGGATTAAATTCCACACCTCTCCGCATTGCTCATTTGGAGTGAGGGCATATGACGCTGTTGGTGATTCGTCCGTCGGATGGGGACGTTAAGCTTTGAACAAAACCCTTAGTGCTATTCGACACGAGAAGGCTATGTGGCGACACCGGGTTTCACCCTCTCCCTAATATCATATATCACACCATTCATTTCATCTCATTAACTCCTCTGATGAGATTGACGTCAGGAAGGGCATCCGCTCATAAAAACCCGCCACGGCAGATTCATCTCATCTCATACTCAACCCCGTAGAGAGACGGGACAAGGGTTGGATAAATTTGGTTTTCAAACCGGAAAGAACAAACAAGAGCAGCAATAATTTAAATATGATGAAACTGGAAAGGGTCACAGAGAGCCAGGAAGTGAGTACGTCACGACAAGACGCTGGCGGGGAGAGGCATCTCCACCTACATGCCTCAGAATCTCAAGCAAAGCGTTCTTATGCAGATGTTAACTGGTTGCCCCGTTAGCGACGGGTACAACAGTTACCTAGTGTAATTTAAAAATTATCACACAATTGAATTTCTTCTTTTCCTCCTTCTTCCCTCGTTACTTTCTCCACATCCTGTAGCTGCCTTGGTCCTGTTTAATGGCCAGGTGCCCTTCCTCACACTGATTCTATGTGGAGGGATATACTCACTATTACTCACTATTAGGTGTTTTTGTGGTTGTTGGCAGAGTTTCGTGAGTGAATAGGAGTGTGTCTACGAGTCAGAGCAATTAAGCAGAATTAACCGGCCGGTAATCGATCTCAGGACCCTCTGAACCCTCTCAGCCAAGGAGCCGGACTATCACAGAAATGAATGATCCACATCTATTGTTAATCTTCTTCAGTGCTCAATCTACTCTTCCACAGAATCATATTGTGTTGTTACTGTGCTCTTTATAATAAATTTGATTTAAAATAATTAAAATTGGCGTCTATACAGTTATCAAGTTAATAAAGTTATTTTCACCATTGACAGCGTATTTATTCCGCAGATAATATTACTCATTATCACGTGACTTAGTGAGATATTTAATTCTACAAATAGAAAATCATACCTTCATTTATCGTTTTTATAAAAGCCAGATTCTGTTCAGAATACAGGCCACGGTATGCAAATTTTACTATTCTCTATTCACGGCTACCACTATTCCTATTTCAATTTGTGCAGAATCATCAAAGGTGTCAAACTTCAGAAGGTAATAAAGTAAGAACGGCGTGAGATATCGAATTCATGTTTTCAAATTATGTATTAGTATGACAAATCCTCTAATGCACGTATATCCGGTTCGCGTTGGTTTCCGACCGCCCTGCATGACCAGCCAACATTTTCTATGGATCGCACCTCACCACAGATACATCCATCAGTTGCATCCTAGATATCTAAACTTAGTAGCGATTGTCAAATCGTTGCTGTTGACTTGAATGCAGCTGGTATCTGATTTTGAAGCGTAAAACAAACTGGCTAATGTGGGGAAGTCAATCTTGAACTTTGTTCTGAAGACCTTTGTCGGTGCTAGCGAGCATGACATCATCGGACAGAGAAAGGTCCATGGAACTTCACGTTGCAGATCTCGAGAGACTGTGTCCATAATAAGAATGGAAAGTAGGGGTGACAATGCGGAGCCTTAATGTACACCGACTTTAACCGGTTTCGAATCTCGAGCTCGATAGCTGCAGTCGCTTAAGTGCGGCCAGTATCCAGTAATCAGGAGACAGTGGGTTCGAACCCCACTGTCGGCAGCCTAGAAGATAGTTTTCCGTGGTTTTAGCGACAGGCAAATATTGACGCTGTATCTTAACTACTGTACCGAGCTCGACAGCTGCAGTTGCTTAAGTGGGGCCAGTATCCAGTATTCGGGAGATAGTGGGTTCGAACCCCACTGTCGGCAGCCCTGAACATGGTTTTCCGTGGTTTTCCATTTTCACACCAGGCAAATACTGGGGCTGTACCTTAATTAAGGCCTATCTATGTCGATGCGACGTAAAGCAACTTGTAAAAAAAAAAAAGTACCTTAACTACGGTACAATCCTAGCCCTTTCCTATCCCGTGATCACCTTACAATCTGCCTTTTAAAGATTTAATTTCCTTGAGATATTTGGACCTGTGTGAAATGTGTCTGTGTATTTTTTTTTTTTCTTTCAGTGTTTTGTTTTAACTTGTGATCCGTTACTTGGCGAGTCTTCCTATTTCAATAAAAGTTTGAATATCATCAAGCACTGATTTTTGTAGGCTATTATTCCGCTCTATATAACGACGTTTCCAGACTGCCTAAGTCGGTGCAACGCAAAATAATGGCAGCAGTCGCAACAACAACAACAACAACAACAAAAATACCGGAAGCTTCTGAGATATCTGCGGATCATCTCACTCGATAGCGAGTGTGGAAGCATTTACATGCAGGAGCTCTGATCCTGAACTATGATCAAGAAGCGCGGACCAGATCAGCTGGTGTGGAACACGATCAAAGGCTTTCTCAAGGTTAAGAAAGGCCACATGTAACGGCCTTCTTTTTTCTAATGCCTGTCAATAATCGTACGAGTGGTAAAGTTTGCATTGTCACGCAACCGTGTATGTAGGATCTGTGTGTGTGACAGGGGACGGACAGGTTGGTAGTCGGAGCATAATGACGGATCTTCTTTGTTTTTGTAAATAGGAAAATAGGAATCGTACATGACCTAAAGCTGTAACTGCGTTGAAAGAATCAGTCAGCCAAGCAGTTTCAGTATCTCGTATTTAAACTTATAGAACTCTGCTGAGAGTTGAAATGAAATGTCGTATGGCTTTTAGTGCCGGGATATCCCAGGACGGGTTCGGCTCGCCAGGTGCAGGTCTTTCTATTTGACACCCGTACGCGACCTGCTCATCGTGATGAGGATGAAATGATGATGAAGACAACACATACACCCAGCCCCCGTGCCATTGGAATTGAATTAACCAATTAAGGTTAAAATCCCCGGCCCGGCCGGGAATCGAACCCGGGACCCTCTGAACCGAAGGCCAGTACGCTGACCGTTCAGCCAACGAGTCGGACTGCTGAGAGTTTATCTGGTTCGAGGGCTTTTAAGTTTCATTTCATTTTATTAATGGCCTATTCGGTTTCCTGTAATGTCATGCAGGGAATGGGATCGAATTGGTGGATGGGAATTCAGCATTAGATGTATAGTCAAAGTACTCATACCAACGTTTCATGGTCTTGTGTTGGTCCAGCAACTGTAATCCGTTCTTGTCCTTCACACATATGTAGTGTTAAATGTCCGGTCCTGGTCTGTTGCGGGGTTTCGCTTGCCGATAGATGTTCCTTTCACCTTCCATTGAGTTCAGTCGATCATAGAAGTTCCGATAATGAACAGCCCTAGTTTTAGCGGCACCCTGTCAATCAATCATCAATGACATGCATGTAGGTCTGTCGCCGTGGTGGCAGATTCCCTATCAAATGTATGCCTAGATTTTTCTTAAACATTTTCAAAGAACTTGTAAATTTATAGAATATTTCCCTTGGTAATTAATTTATTCCAATATTTGCCCCATTTTTTGCTCTTGAATTCCAACTTTATCTTCATATCTGTCCTTCTTTTCAAAGCTACACTCAAGCGTATTCTTCTACTTATGTCATTCCACGCTAACTCTCCACTGACAGCTCGTATCATACCACACAGACGAGCATCTCGTCTACTTGCTCCCAGGTCTTCCCATCCCAAAGTTTGCAACATTTTTGTTTTCAATTGGCTTTACGTCGGAACGACACATGTAGGTCTTATGGCGACGATGGGACAGGAAAGTGGGAAGGAATCGGCCGTGGCCTTAATTAATGTATAGATGTATTTTCCTGGTGTGAAAATGGGAAACCCACTGAAAACCATTTTCACGGCTGCCGACAGTGGGATTCGAACCCACTATCTACCGAATGCAAACTCACAACTGCGCGCCCCTAACTGCACGGATATCACCCAGAAAACATCATACTGCTTTCCTTTGATTTTTTCCCAGTTCTTGTATCGAGTAGTCCGGGCGAGTGTCCCATACACTGGAACAATACTCTAATTACTCTCTTATCAGAGACTTGTGCTTTGCTTCTTCGTTCACTGATATACTGTATACCTTCCTGGTTTCGTCACTCTTCTGCGCAAACCAGTTCTTACGTTCTTTCTTCAGTGGAATAATATATTATTATTATTATCATTATTATTATTATTTGTGAATGAGTTCATTTAGGACTACGTATCCCATTAGAGTATGGCTTTGCTGGCGAGACGTAGAGTTTTCAGTGCACTATGTCTACTGGTATGGGCTAGAATAAATTTGTTACTTTCATTGACCTGTCTCAGTCTCATCCTCGGCTTTGACAATATGAAAGTGACCAAGGTATCAGCGATGTTAGTAACACCATTCCTTATGCAGCCAGTCCCTGTTATGAATGGTATGAAGGGTCTGTTGGCAGATGCATTTCAGTGGGCTTGGCAGTCTGATTTGTAATAGCAACTTCTGGCTCGGTGAGGAAAGCAACGGGAAACTACCTCACTCCTCATTTCCCTACTATGCCTCTTCAGTGACGCCTAGGCTGTCTATGACAGCTGTTGGCAGAGCAGTGGAGGTTCAAACCAGCCTTCTGGCTGAATACCCAGCATACATACCTCATTAGAGTACGGAATGTAAAAGAAAAGTGATAACACAACGGTGTACTAGCCGGCCTGTGTCTTAGAGAGATGTTTTGCAACTGATCAGCCCAAGGCGCACTGGGGCGAAACACAGGTTCTTTTACAATGGAGCTACGTTATTTATTTATTTGGATGCTTGTTTGCCTCCGATAAAGTATATCTGTCTTCGAATGATATCTGAAGGGTGACTTTCTCCACTGTTTCTATTAACAGTCCGATCTGTTGTTATATCGTCAGTTAATACTGCTAGATCATCTGCAATTGCCAAGCAATCAATCCTTCATTTTCCTGTCTAATTATTATTATTATTATTATTATTATTATTATTATTTCACATTCTGGCACACGTTTAAATTTCTCTCGGAGAGCAAGGAGCTGATATTGTGAACTCATACATAAAAAAGCAGTTGAAGAAGGCAGGCAGTACATAGACATGGAAATATATGTGAACTCCATTTATTTGATTAGATCGTGTGACATTTGAATGTAGTGACAGGCTACTGACTTCGCCACCAGACGAAAAGAGGGGTCAGTGCATCCTCGCCGCATGTCGCGCGCAAAGCGAATGACACTGCATGTGATAAATATGGCACGTCACACGATAAGCTACGCAGGGGTATACAA
Organism: Anabrus simplex; assembly: GCF_040414725.1. Classification (NCBI taxonomy): domain Eukaryota; kingdom Metazoa; phylum Arthropoda; class Insecta; order Orthoptera; family Tettigoniidae; genus Anabrus; species Anabrus simplex. The sequence goes on along the minus strand of NC_090265.1, from coordinate 463,459,294 downwards.
CAAACGCCACTTTTTGTCTTCTTAAAAAATAGCACACACTGAACTTCGTCAACATATTCATCGGGAAAATATTACCGTACTTAAGTTATTAGTGAGAATTGAGGATTTTACACTGAGGAATGTTTCTTTCAGATCCTGTACAATAATAATAATAATAATAATAATAATAATAATAATAGCAGCTCCCTCTTTGGATCAGTGGTAGAGTGTCGGCCTCCGGATCTCAAGATCACGGGTTCGAATCTGTTCGAAGTAGACAAATTTTAGAAGGGCGGCAAAAATTCATTCAACACATAATGCCGTTCGGAGTGTAAAAGATCTCTGGTGACCCATTGGTGTTTACCCGCCCAAATTAGTTGAGCGCTCAGCCATACATCACTAAAGCATATTGGATGCAGTCAAATAAAAGTGTCTGCATACGGTAGCTGAGGCTAAAGAAGAATATTATTATTATTATTATTATTATTATTATTATTATTATTATTATTATTATTATTATTATTAATTTCTGTCGTTATCGGCCCCGAACGGCCTTTGGCATACCAAAGTGAGCACTGTTCAGTATGAAGGCCTGCGTATTATGAGGAGACGCGTGTTCAGAGCGACGAATCCTCTCGGCCGTTATTTTTGACTTTCTAAACTGGGGCAACAATCTCGCTGTCAGATAGCTCCTCAATTGTAATCACGTAGGCTGAGTTGACCTCGAACCTGCCGCCAGGTCCATGTAAAAATACCTGACCCGGCTGGTTATCGAACCTGGGTGCGCTACTCCTACCCCTCTGGACTGGCTACATGATAATTATCATCATGATGATCAATTTCATCATCATCATCAGCGTCCGACTCGTTGGCTGAATGGTCAGCGTACTGGCCTTTCGGTTCAGAGGGTTCCGGGTTCGATTCCCGGCCGGGTCGGGGATTTTAACCTTAATTGGTTAATTCCAATTTCCTGGAGGCTGGATGTTTGTGCTGTCTTCAACATCCCTGCAACTCACACACCACACACAACACTATCCTCCACCACAACAACACGCAGTTACGTACAAATGGCAGATGCCGCCCACCCTCATCGGAGGGTCTGCCTTACAAGGGCTGCACTCGGCTAGAAATAGCCACACGAAATTATTATTATTATCATAATCATCGAATGACCTACACTGATGTGTGCAGAAATTTTGATCTGACCCTGTTTAGGCTACCTGCGTGTTCATTTCGACGTTCCATTTTACTCTAATAAAATGGGAGAGAAAAGGATCTATGTTGGGCGATATGTGGCTCAGTTCTAATTAAGCATCTTAGAGAAATATCAAATGTGTCACAAGGCATCGTTTACATGCAGACTTCTCCTCCCATGCAGTGTCAAATGGACACCCTTTTTTTTTACCCTTCAAAAATGCGACTACCTCTGTCAGGTTTGAACTCAGAGGCCGACAATCTGCCACTAATCCACAAAATCGTCTTATCCCAGGCATATCTGGGGTAGTTGGAGAGCCACCCAAGCTCATTTTGTTTGATGATGATTTTAGAAGGGATTCAAGGCACAATCACCACTCAATTTGGAGAGATCTACAACTTTGGTCCTATGAAATTTGTCGTATCTCGATCTGTTATATGTCAGATAGAGCTGCATTTCTCGATAGTAATCAAATCTCGCCAACTCGATTGTGCATGGCACTAGGGAACGGACATGTCTTTATAATGAAAACTCCCGATCTCAATTGTGAATGGCGGTAGGAAACGTGGCCTGCCATTATTATCAAAGTCCCCAACACGCACCTTACGTCGGAAACAACGTCTGGGGTTCTCCACGTGGTGTTTCTCGGACAGCGCTAAGAGAAATGCAATTTAATATAATCTTACTCACTGTGTGTACAGTAACTTACGTAGAAATCCGTATACACAGTTGAATACCGTAGCGAAGCGCGGGTACATTTGCTGCTGCTGCTGCTAATAATAATAATAATAATAATAATAATAATAATAATAATAATAATAATAATAATAATAATAATAATAATAATAATAATAATGTTGAAGTTAACGACTTCATTTACTATGACGAGTAAAAGACGCGGAAGTGTCGGGAGTTCTCTAGCACGCTCGTAAATCTACTGACAATGGTCTCTCGGATTTCAGTTCTCTTAAAAACCACCTGAATGGGCCGGTAATCGAACCAACGACGATGATCACAAGAGGTGAGCGTCCTACCAACAGCCTTCGTGTCAGATTTTTATTCTGAGAGAGAGAGAGGGGTGGGGGGCGGGGGGGGGGGATACAGTATTAAATGAGGCGCCAAACAGGTCACGTGAGAGAAAATAGGAACTATAAATGACGTATTAAACAAATTTCCAGGAAGAGTTAAAATTGGATAGAAAACTAGTTTACTCATTCTGGGAATGATATTACATTTTAAAACGTTTCTAGTGTACATGATAATTTAATATATCGTTCACCTTGTCTCTGCTGCTGTTAAGTGCTCTATTCCAGGGATTGTTATGTTGAAGTCGAGAGTGCGTGAGGGATGTGAATGTTCGCCTGAGCGGCTGTTGACTTCATTTGTAATTCATATTAACTAAGTTGAGAAGAAAATTACCATAGCTTGTATGTTAGGTATGTATGTCTATGATGAATCCTCAGCCTGAAGGGTGGTTGGATCCCAAACAGATTCATAATTCGCCATCCTAGAAGGCGTAGACGTCAATGGAGAAGGGTACTTTTTTTTTGCTAGTTGCTTTACGTCGCATCGACACAGATAGGTCTTATGGCGACGATGGGAGAGGAAAGGCCTAGGAGTTGGAAGTGGCCGTGGCCTTAATTAAGGTACAGCCCCAGCATTTTCCTGGTGTGAAAATAGGAAACCACGGGAAACCATCTTCAGGGCTGCCGACAATGGGGTTCGAACCAACTACCTCCCGGATACGAGCTCAAAGCTGCGTGCTCCTAACTGCACGGCCAACTCGCCCGGTTAGAGAGGGGTACTAGGAAAATGAAGTGTGAGATACTTTCCCGTTACTTTCCACGACGAGTGAGTAAATGCTATTAAATATCAGTCTACCAAGACTGGATGGAAAATTAACAGCTAAGCCACTAAGCAATTTACGCCCCCGCCCGGAATTTAATAATAATAATAATAATAATAATAATAATAATAATAATAATAATAATAATAATAATAATAATAATAATAATAATAATGATGATAAGACCGGGCGAGTTGGCCGTGTGGTAAGAGCCGCGCGGCTGTGAGCTTGCATCCGGGAGATAGTGGGTTCGAATCTCACTGTCGGCAGCCCTGAAGATGGTTTTCCGTGGTTTCTCATTTTCACACCAGGCAAATGCTGGGGCGGTACCTTAATTAAGACCACGGCCGCTTCCTTCCAACTCCTAGGCCTTTCCTCTCCCATCGTCGCCATAAGACTTATCTGTGTCGGTGCGACGTAAAGGCACTAGCAAAAGAACAAATAATGAGAAGAAGAAAAAGTTATACATACCCCATTATAAAGGTCGATGATTTGACTGTCTTTCTCATTTTTAAAGAACAGCGGTTTATTTGCCCAAATAATGATCTGTAAGTTTGGTCAACCTTGAATATGAAGTATTCTTAACGTTCCGCCAGAAAAAGAAAAGCAATAAGGTCCACGAGTGACCTCTGCGTGTATTTATCTGGAGATCGTGTTGTGTCATAGTCTTGTAGACAGCTCTATCGTCTGAGACAGTTGAGTGTTAACCTTCACTTGATAACATGCCATTACTAACCGAAGTCTAAAGCTTTGTTAGATCAAAGAAAAGAGCATGATGAAGTTAGGTAACATGCTCTGTCCAGCTAACTGGCAGAAGAGTGAGCTTAAGGTCCAGATTACCAATTCTTTGGATCATCATCATCATCGACATTCACTTGCTGGTGACTATAACAATTGACTTCCAAGTTTTTCAGTATTCTGGGTTCATAGAAGACTAAAGGAACCAATCGTAGAACCGCAAGCTCCGCCGTAATCTGGCACATTAAATCTAGCAAAGCTCCTTATTGTCTAAGAACCCGGTGGCCAATTCTTCTCAGAATTTTTCGCTCTTTTCTACAATCCCTTTTATCGATCTCGTCCCTCTGTCCCTGTCGTTGAAAACGATGCGGGCCTTAGTGGATACATCCGCCACATTACCGATCAGATGATCTTCCCAGTTGCTGAAGTCAACTGGCACTTCTTTATATTAGTACATAGAACGCCCTTGTATCATGTTTGATATCCTTCCAGATTGCGTTGTCCATCCTTCACTTGCTTTGGAAGGCGTGTGTTAGACATCTGGGTGACGTGGCCGTCCCATCGAAGTACATTTGTTCGATAATCATTGCCTCAATGCTCGGTATTGACCTCTTCTGACGTTTGTTCGACGTTTGCCAACCATATTGCATCACAGGCGGTGCAGAAAGTTGATATCACAGATTGTATTAATAATGAAATGCCAGTCATGTAATCTTACTTGTGCTTTTTCACATTGTAGTGTTACAAAATTAGTGATCCTTCTCATATAAAGCTTATATTGCCGAAGGAGGTTGACAATATTTTGTTGTTTCCAGTGGCAATATCTTAAGTATAACATTTCATTGGAAAACTTGCATCTAAATTGGTACGATTTGTATGACCTGATCAGGAATCACTTAGCAATGGGCTCTTTTCACTTACATGTTCATAAAGGACTGACATTAGAAAGTGTTTTATATGCTCTTTCGTCGTTCTACTCTTGCTTGCCTCTGCATGAATGATTTGTGGACATGTTGCTTCAAGTTTGAAATGTTTATGCCCAAAAGTGCCTTGTGTCTCTTGAAAACAGATATGCAGCTTGTTATCTAATCTGTCACGCATTGAAACGCCACATCAATTGTATAGCTGCGTGTAGAGCTATGTGCAGACTGCAACACAAAAGTTGTAGTTTTCTCTCCTCTGTGAGGTAGTGTTGGCATTGAAGACATTTCAAAATAAACTGTTCCAACCATGTCCTTTGTTCGCATTCCCCTCTGTTATAAATAATATGTCCACTTCCTCCACAAACTCCTTTGCCTAACGACGTACACCATTATCTTCTATGTCTTTATGTTCGACGAATGTTGTAGCATGCGTGGATGAAATATCATATTCAGCCTTATGATTGTCGATAAAGTAATCGAAGTTTTGAAATTGTCTAGGCCAACCATTTTACACACTTCTAGTGCAGATGCCAATAGGGAACTGTAGAACTATTCGCCTTTGATTTATCAAATTACGACATTACATGCTCTTTCAAAGTTTGCAATTCTTTTGAATAGAGCTCCTCCTCGTCGTTTGCTAGTCACTTAATTTATTGTAAGATTAACTTGCAATTTTATTTTGTTTCTAATGCACTTATAGCACCTCACTAGCACTAAAGGAATTGTAGCCACGATTGTAACAGATTTCATAAATGCTCTGCACTATGCTGACATCATTATATTCTAATACACTGGACCTCGACGTTTTGGGTGGAGATTGTTCATACTCACCTTGACATGACGGTTCCTGTTGCTCTGAAGATGAACAGCCACCTTCAAGCGCACGCCCTTCCCCTCCTTAAGCTGTATATCTATCCAGCGTTATGTCATGTATTTCTGTACTATCCGCATTAACTTATATATTGCATCGTTATGTAATCTATATAAATAAAATCGTAACGACCGTGTGTCTGTACATTGATTATTTTGGCGAAATTTCCGTACAGTTCTCCGTTTCAGGTGTAATAATGACCATCTGCATCATTTTTAGCTTTGGTGTCTGTTTGTTTGTCTGTTTGTCTGTCCTTCTATAACTTGAAAACTACTGGATATATTTACACAAAACTTCATATTTTGAGTCCACCTGTCCTTGGGTAGGTTTTAGTGCAAATATCGTTTCTAGATCCCTGAACTGAGTGGGGATTTTTACAAAACCGAAACCGTGATTTTGCACTCCTTCAAAGTATACACAACCGAACTTAATGGAAATCTACCTGCCTTAATGAAAATTAATTTCTAAACCTTTTTTTCTCATGTGCATCATTTCTATAACAGGATTTAATAAGGGAGATATCATTAACGGACCGTTTTTCGGTACAAATCCCAGCGGACTTAACGCAAGAGCGGGTACGTGTAAAGCGTATTTCTTACAACTACTGAAGATATTTGAACCAAATTTTTATATATAGCATCCATCTGTCCAAGGGTAGGTTTCCTTGGTGTCTGTTAGTTAGTTAGTTAGTTAGTTTGTTTGTTTGTTGGTCTGTTTGTCTTTCTATAACTTGAAAACTACTGGATATATTTTCACCAAACTTCATATTTAGAATCCACCTGTCCTTGGGTAGGTTTTAGGGCAAATATTGTTTCTAAATCCCTGAACTAATTGGGGGTTTATACGAAACCGAAACCGTGATTTTGTCCTACCTCAAAATATACACAACCAAACTTAATGGAAAATTTGGCACGCACATTGACACGACCAATGGCTATATGCGAACCCAATTTCATGATTCTAGCTTCCACATAAGTATGTGAAAAATAATGTAAAATGATGAAAATGTACCCAAATTTCACCCCATTCAAATATCGTAACTCAATCGAACCCATAAATATGTGAGATACGAGAAAATGTTTCAACACCAAACATGTAGAGCGATAAAAGAGACGTCTAAGGGTGCAAACCGTTTATGGTATGATGTACCGTTTAGGAGCAGTAAATCTCGAAATGAAGGTTTGCACTTTCAAACGTGCCCATGCTTATCTGTCATCTATATAAATATAATCGCAAAGACCGTCTGTCTATACATTAGCAATTTTGGCGGAATTCCGTACAGTTATCCGTTTCAGTTGTAATAATGAGCATCTGCATATTTCTTGGTGTCCGTTTGTCAGTTTGATTGTATGAGTTTTTATAACTTGAAAACTACTGAATATATTTCTACCAAACTTGATATTTAGAATCCACCTGTCCTTGTGTAGGTTTTACGGCCAATATTATTTCTGAATACTTAAATTTACTGGGGGTTTATCCGAAACCGTAACCATGATTTTGCACTTCTTCAAAATATGCACATCCGAAATTAATCGAAATCTACAATCCTTAATGGAAACCCATTTCTAAAACTTTTGTTCTCATGTGAATTTTTCGACAGGAGGATTAATAAGTGAGATATCATGAACGGTTGGTTTTGCAGGTTAAGTCCAACGGACGTAGCCAAAATGTGTTGTACGTGGAGCAGATTCCTTATCTATCTATATAAATAAAATCGTAACGACTGTGTGTGCCTGTACATTGACTATTTTGGTGAAATTTTCGTACAGATACCCGTTTGAGGGGTAATAATGATCGTCTGCATATTTTTGGTTTAATTTCCTGAAAGTCATACCCCCCCCCACCCAAAATCCAGATTGCAGCATAATCTGCCAGACAAGCAAGAAAATTGAAATTTGGCAAAATTATACGTTTCAGCCTGTAACGAACGAGAACCTTCACAGCTCTATACTTTTTTCATTTTTTATCCCCGAAGAATATCGAAATATAAAAGCAATTTTAATGATGGTGCAGACCTTCTTTTCGAGGTATTTCGTGGGAAGTCATATCACATAACGGATGGCACAATCTTCGTTGAATCAGGAGTGATCTTCAACCTTGGTCCTATGACTTTTTGTCATATCTGTATCGCTTATACCTTAGATTCGTCTTTCTCGATTTTAAGTAAATTTGGACTCTTTACCTATATAATTCATACTTTCACTCACTTGCAGGAAAGATAGTATGATCAAACTCTACACGAACATTGGCCCACCCAGTACCCATATGTGAGCCAAATGCTATGTCACATAATTATCCGAAAAGTAGTGCAATGTAAGATAATCTTACACAAATTTCAACCTATTCAACGTTTCTGACTCAATCTCACCCATGAATAGATGAGATGCGAGAAAATATCATAGGAACAGCCATTTAGATCGCTAAATACTGCGCCTTACGGTACAATCTTTTGTCAATATGACGTACCGTTTAGCAGCAGTTAATCTGTAAATGAAGGTCTGCAATATTGTAAACATGCATATACTTTCGTATGTCCATCTATATATATTCATAGATGTCGATTTGTAGCGATCGAGAAAGGGTGTGTCTGCTATTGTAATCAGTACTCCCTACACCGACTTTGACTGCTGGCAGTAGGTATGGGGTCCTTCTCCAACTCCTGTATAACTGGCATTAGTAAGGAGGGCCTACCATTTTAATGAATAATTCACTTCTCGATTTGTCTTGCAGAAGGCAAGGGATCATGCAGTTTTGTTCGGAAGTCCCCTACCCTATTGTGTTTGGCTCTAGGCTAGGCTGCCCGCCATTATAAACAAATGTCCCTATCTAAAATTTGACTAGCATTAGGCATAGTGGCCTGCTATTTTCATGGAAACTCACTAATTCTGTGTGACTGGCAGTAAGCTGGCCGGCAGCAGTAAAAAGGGCCTGTCATTATAATGATAACTGCACAACTCAATCTTGACTGGTGGTAGAGAAGTTGCCTGCTATTATAATAAAAACTTCTCAACTGTAATCTGTCTAAAAGTAGGAAAAGGGTCTGCCATTGTAACTAAAACTCCCCAAATCGATTGTGACCACGCAGTAGGCAATGGGGTCTGCAATTATAATGTAAACTTGCCAACTCGATTGTGAATGGAAGTAGGCAAGTGAGCCTGCCGTTATCATCACAACTCCGCAACCCTCACTTTACATTGGAAACAACGTATGGGGACCTCCCCAGGCTATTTCTCGGATAAGGCTAAGAGACATGCAATTTTAAAACAATCTCATTTACTGCACGCACAGTATTTACGTCGATATCCGTATACAATGTAGAATACTGTAGCGAAGCACGGGTACATTTGTTAGTATAATATAAAATATTTGCGAACTTCATATTCTCGACTCCGACTGTATTTCCAAATTCAGCACGTCATAACTTAGTCTGTAATTACTTCTTCCAAGGATCAAACCTCCTACTTTTTTGCTTCTATATGATCAGTGTTAAGAAAGGGATTTCTCCTTAAAACAATAACCACCACCATACTACGTATGAACTGCTGTAGATTAAGATTAATACAACGTTTTAAATCGGTAACTGATGGCTCACTGAAGGTTTGAACGTGAAAATTAGATCTATAACATGGTAGAGTAGAATCCTTTCAATTCACACATATCTTAATACTGTAATTTTAAGTTGTTGGCTAGCATATATTTTAAATCTTAAGTTACTAATTCTTAACAGTGTTCCACGGTAACTTTTCCTGACCACTATATCTGTATATGTTAAAATAATAATAATAATAATAATAATAATAATAATAATAATAATAATAATACAGCCAAAATGGCAGGCTTGAGAATCTCTGCCGAGAAAACAAAATTTTTGACGAATTTAAAAAGTGCCCCAAAGTTTTTAGTAGCGGATATTGATCAAATAGAAAAGGTAAAGAAATTCAAATATTTGGGTGAGACAATTCAAGAAAATGGTTTAGAAAAGTCTGCTATAGAGGAGGGGATACAAAAGATGGAAAGAGCGTACGGTATAACTAAGAATACTTACAACAAAAAGTGCTTATCAAGAAAACTTAAAACAAAGCACTACAACACAGTAGTGAAACCAGAATGCCTTTATGCCAGCGAATGTCTAGCACTGAACTACAAGCTCGATAAATTAGAAATATTAGAAAGAAGAATTATAAGGAAAATATTAGGTCCTCTAAGAATTGCAGAGTTTTGGAAATTAAGAAGTAACAATGAAATTTACCAGAACATAGAAAACATATCAGAAACAATAAGAAAAAGGAGATTGCTATTTCTTGGACACATTTACAGAATGCTATTTTTTATTTGCTAGGGGCTTTACGTCGCACCGACACAGATAGGTCTTATGGCGACGATGGGATAGGCAAGACCTAGGAGTTGGAAGGAAGCGGCCGTGGCCTTAATTAAGGTACAGCCCCAGCATTTGCCCATTTGCCTGGTGTGAAAATGGGAAACCACGGAAAACCATCTTCAGGGCTGCCGATAGTGGGATTCGAACCTACTATCTCCCGGATGCAACCTCACAGCCGCGCGCCTCTACGCGCACGGCCAACTCGCCAGGTATTTACAGAATGGATGACAATAGACTAACTAAACGAATCTTCAAGTACCTTTGGGAAAAGAAATCAACCACCACTTGGATTCAAGAAGTCAAGAAAGACCTGGAAAGGAACAACATACGAGAAGAAGAATTATTGGAAAGAAAGATTTTTAGGAAGAAAGTCTTACAAATGGACATATTCCAAGGGAGGAAGGAAAAGAAAACAGGCACAAAGTGGACTGAAGACAGGAAAAAAGAAGCACAGTGAAACAATGAAAGAATACTGGAAGAAAAGGAAAGAACTAAGGAGGAAGAATTGAAATTGTAACGTGGTCCTTAGAAGGCCGGAACGCAATAATAATAATAATAATAATAATAATAATAATAATAATAATAATAATAATAATAATAATAATAATAATAATAATAATAATAATAATAATAATAATTTTAATGCTATTTGCTTTACGTCCCACTAACTACTCTTTTACGGTTTTCGGAGACGCCGAGGTGCCGGAATTTAGACCCGCAGGAGTTCTTGTACGTGCCAGTAAATCTACCGACACGAGTACTGGCCAAAAATTAAAGCCCGAGGAAAGGGACAGTTGATTAACGGGGTCCATGGACAGCTGAAACGAAGTAAATAAATTTACCAACTTCAATAGTATTAATTTAGGGTGCGAAGCTAAGCGGTGTTGAGTGTCTGTGGGTGCTTAAACTTGCTGAGAAGCCATTTCAATATACATATACATACGTCATCATTATGGACCGTTATGCCTTTCAGTGGTCAGTCTGTAAGCCACTGTGAATTTACTAAATGTCGCCACAATCTTCTATTTGAAACTAGTGCTGTGCCCTCATTTAGTTCTATACCTCTTATCTTTAAATCGTTCGAAACTGAGTCCAACCATCGTCGACTTGGTCTCCCTCTACTTCTTTTACCCTCCATAACAGAGTCCATTATTCTCCTAGGTAACCTATCCTCCTCCGTTCGCCTCACATGACCCCACCACCGAAGCCGGTTTATGCGTACAGCTTCAGCCATCGATTCATTCCTAACTTAGCATTTATCTCTTCATTCCGAGTACCCTCCTGCCATTGTTCCCGCCTGTTTGCACCAGCAATCATTGTCGCTACTTTCATGTCTGTTACATCTAATTTATGAATAAGATATCCTGAGTCCACCCAGCGTTCGCTCCCGTAAAGCAAAGTTGGTCTGAAAACAGACCGATGTAAAGATAGTTTCGTCCGGGAGCTGACTTCCTTCTTACAGAATACTGTTGATCGCTACTGCGAGCTCAATGCATTAGCTTTACTGCACCTTGATTCAGTCTCACTTACTATATTACCATCCTGGGAGAACACACGTCCTACATACTTGAAATTATCTACCTGCTGCAACTTTATCACCAATCTGGCATTCATTTCTCTCAGATTTCTTACGTACTGACATCAATTTACTTTTCGAAAGGCTAGTTTTCATACCATACTCATTGCACTTATTTTCAAGTTGCAAGATACTAGACTGCAGGCTTTCGGCACAATCTGCCGTTAAGACCAAGTCGTCAGCATAGGCCACACTGCTTACATTTCAATATAGCACAAGAAAATCCAATGACAAACTCAACAAAGCAACGAGAAACCATTTTAGTAGAACACATTACGCCAGGGGGGGGGGGGGGCAAAGCTTTCCACGAACTGAAGGCGACTAGCGAGCAGTCGAGCTCGGCCATCTTGCCGCCAAGTGTGGTGCGATGTGGCACACCGAACTAATGTGCGATGCAGTGCTACCACGTAGCGGACTCTGTATATCATTAACAGAGGTCGTTCTTAGAATATGCTTTCTCTGCCTACGAACTGAAGAGTTTTGTTCCTCTGGTCGAAACCAGATTCCCCACGCCACTCTTGCTTTTACTAACAAAACAGAATGTATGTGAAAGTACTCCGCGATAATTTTCGAAGCAGTGGTGCAAAGTTAGTTTACCAAGACTCGTTTATATTCAAACAGGACATTGACACAAAGCAACCAGCCCGTATAGCGAGGCTATACAATGCTGTACAATGTCTGTAAGTAAGCTACCAACACCTCCACAATCACCAGACGTTATCACAATTTGAAATATTCGGGGCATTGGTGGAGAGGTGTGCGCGAAAAGGTCTGTGAGCAGCTACCAACACCTCCATAATCACCAGACGTTATCACAATTTCAAATATTCGGGGCATTGGTGGAGAGGTGTGCACGAAAAAGTCTGTGAGCAGCTACCAACACTTCCACAATCACCATATGTTATCACAATTTGAAATATTCGGGGCATTGGTGGAGAGGCGTGCGCGAAAAGGGAAATGTTCATGAAGGGGAGACCTCATTAGACATTTCAAAGAAGTATTGAACCATTCTGTTCATGGACCAATAGTATAGATTTTAGTATTGGATATTGGGATTACATAAGACCACCCAGGGAGTCATTGTCTTATAGTTTATTTCATAAAAGATTCCAGAAGAAGCGTTCGCGTGTGAAGAGAGCTAGAGCGTCATTATGAAAATCTCCAGAACCTCATTAAAGGGAGTTATGTCCCAAGCCAAGCCTCTTAATGAAGATTGGGGACGCTCCCTAGATCCCGGCAAAACTAACCTTCGGAGGGAAGAAGGAATTAAATTAATATCTTTGGTTACGAAAGAGATGCATTGGATCTGATATAAGAATTGCAACCTGCATAATTTATGCTTAATTTTGATATGCATTAGGGCTGCAATCATAAATGCATTCGTTAAGTAGGGTACTTGACGTGCTTTGTGCGGGAAAACTTCGAGTCGCGGGGGCGCGTATCCTGCACGCGATCAAGCGGCGTGGCTACGACAACCTGATTATAAATGCAAGGCTGCCTGGCACATCAGTCTCATTCTCTG